>NC_056739.1:1788387503-1788592503 GCF_019279795.1 Protopterus annectens | reverse complement strand
ATGGGGCAAGAGTAAAAAGCAGAACACGAGCACACACACACACACACACACACACACACACACACACACTCTCTCGAACACACACACACACACGCACGCACGCACATGCACACGCACACACACAGACACACACACGCACACACACGCGCACGCACATGCGCGCACACACACACAAACACACACGCGCACACACACACGCACACACACACACAGATAACCTGTAGAAAGTCCTGGGCATTTTTATTTTTTTTTTATGGGACAGGTGCCCATTTTACTTTTTTAAGAAGAAAGATGGAGTGGGATGGTAGGAAGTAACATGTACGGGAAGGAAGAAGGGGATAAGAAGGGTAGCAAGGGTAGGCAAATAAACATAAAATACAGTCAGAGCTAAATAGGAGGAGTATGTGCAGAAAAGGCAAGATTGGGAGCGATGCATATGGACAGAAGGCAGGCAATTTGTGATGGGGGAACTAAACAGAGAGTATGGAAAATAACACAATGAAGGGTAAACAATGATGGGAGATGAGGCTTGGTACAGGGTGCTTGTCTAATGAGCCCGTAGGAGATCCTAGCTAGATGTCAGTCACCCTCTGTGTCTGACATCATGAGTAGACCTTGGTTCTCTGACAGTTGGGGAAGGGTGAGTGTGGAACACTGTAAATCAAGCAAAGAAGTTCACTAGGGTCCAGTGTAGGAGTCCATCTACTATCAGCACACCTGAGACATGACCAGCTATCACACCTTGACCACAATAATTTAGGGGAATCTGTCCTGGCTGCTCTCAAATGAGAAGCATCCACCCACTCCTGAGAGGTGACCAGAAAAGCCAACAAAAGAGCTTCAGGTCACCTTGAATGGTATGACCTTTATGTCCCTGCTGAGAGGCAAAACTCATGACCAAGGCTGGGTCAGCACCAAGTATGTCAGCTGGGGCACACCCAGGTGGCTGCCTCCACTCCCCCTCCTGCACTGCAGCTCTATCTGTAGAAACAAACAAAAAAAAAACAGAAAAAGACAAAATACAACATATTAGTACATAAGTGTATGACCGGTTGGATTTTTATTTTATGCCATATAAATAGACATACTATACATACCTTGCCATCTGGACAGCCTTTTGGATCTCCTTAGGTTCCTTGTTGAAGGTAAACTCCTTGCCAGTCCTAATAGCAAACAAATTCTAGCTAGTACAATGTCACTTTGCCTTCAGAAGGCAAGAAAAGCTGGAGATGATATCCAGAAAATGCATTGCAGAAAAGTTTACCCAGTGCTTGTTGTAAAATCTGGCACTGCCTCCCACTGACATAGCAGGTTGGTACCTCTGCAAGTTGCTATGCTGTTGCCAGTAGCATCACCACTCATCACCACAGTAACCTGATGCTGCACATCAGTCATACATATGGGGACATCATAATGGTCCAATAGGGACTTTAACCCAGGTGACATGATGCAGTGAGTCCCCAAAGTAAGGTGAAACAGGAAGATCAGGAGACATCCAAAGAAGAAATATGGACATGCAAAAGAAAAAGAGATTTAATATAGTATAATATTTATGCAAAAAAAGAAATCAAAATGAACCAATACTAACTTACCTTCATTAACTGGGAAAATTACTCATGTACCAACACACTTGCTCAACGTTTTCTGGAATTCATTAATTCCAGTGCCCTGGACCAACTCATTCTTACCCTCACCAGGGGTAGAAACATCCTTGACCTGGTCATTACTAACATGGGTGACCAGTGCTTTACACCAGTAATCAACTCCTCCCTGGTCAGATCTGACCAGAAGCTAATCACCATGGATATCCACATCCTACCCTATCCCTCCTAAAGGAAACCACAATAAAAAAACTTCTCCAAAGCCAATTTAGGGCTTCTAAAAACAGAAGTGGCTAACTTCACAACACCCATGCAAATGGAAAATAGGTGCATGACTGCTGAATCATACACCAATGCACTATATGAGCACATACACAAGTGCATGTAACATTTCATACCAAACAGAACCAAGACGCCCCCTTCCAAAAAAAGGAAGCCAATCTGGTGGTCCCCCACCATAAACAAACTCTACAACAGAATGAAAAAAAAACTGTTGCAGAAAAGGGTGAAGTCCCAAGACTGGAAAAACTCCTTTGTTGGCCTCAGCAAAAAACAGATCCATCATCAAATCCTCTAAAGCTAGCTACGAAAACAAAATTGCTGCAGATTCTAAAGACAACCACAAGGCATTCTATATTTATGTCAAGAATCTACATGGCAATACTCAGATCTGCTCTAAGTTACAGCACAATGGCAATACGTATACAGACCAACTGATATTGCCAACATATTGGCTGACCGGTTCAGTGTGAACTTTACCCCCTTTTCACCTCCTAAAGGGCCTATCACAATACCTGAGGAATGCCAAGTCCCTATTATCACGGCTACACAGGTAAAAAACTGACTGTCCAAAGCCAAGAATACAGCTTCCAAGGGACCTGATAATATCCCTGGCTGTGTTCTACATGAATTACAAAGTGAACTGGTACCACACCTGAGTACCCTATTCAATCACAGCCTCATTTCAGGCTTTGTTCCTTCCAAATGGCATACTGAAAGGTGGAGCAACTACAGACCCTGGGAACTACTTCCCCATTACCCTGATGAGTCTGATATGATAAATAAGAACATAGGGAATCTCCAAACTTTGGACCCCGTGCAGTATGGGTTTGTGAAAGGCAGATCATGCCTGTTCAACCTGATAGACTTCTTCGAGTCTGTCACCAGAGCTGTGGATGAGAGCAAGGTAGTTCACACAGCCTACCTAGATCTTGCCAAGGCCTTCGACACCATCACTCACTCAGGAATCATAGATAGAGTCACTAAACTAGGCATAAACCCCTATGTAATAAGATGGGTTGCCCTAGCGGACTCCAAATCTGACTACCAACCAGTTACAAGTGGTGTCCCTCAAGGATCGGTCCTAGGTCCTCTCCTGTTTGGCATCTACTTCTCTGAAGTTCAAGCCAACACAAAGGGATTCTGGCTGACCAAGTTCACAGATGATTGCAAACTGGGAGCCATTACCGATTCTCCAACTGATGTAGACATTCTACAAAAAGGCCTCACTGACACCAATGACTGGTGCCAGAACCATGGCCTTAAGCTCAATGACAAAATTTGCATTGTCATTCCCTTTGGGAAAAATTCTTTGCCCATGAACTACCACATAGGTGGTAGTCCACTAAACACTGAAGACCTGGGGAGACAGGTTGACAGCAGCCTCTCCTTTGATAACCACATTGCCACTGTAGTCAGAAAGTCCTTCTATATGACACATCTCATTACAAAAGGTTTCTCATCCAGGAAGAAAGAGGTCATAATCCCTCATTAGACCTATTATAGAATACAATGCCCCATTTGGTATATATCTCACTTGACACCTACAACAACTGGAAAGGCCACAAAAATACCTCACTAAGAGGATCTTAGGCCTTAGACACATGCCCTATAAGGACAGACTCAAAAAACTCCAGCTATGCACTATCTCTTATCACCTTCTTAGAGGCAATCTCTCCTTGACCTACAAAGCCATGTATGACCCAGAGTTGCTAGATATGCTACACCTAAAGAAATTCCAATCCCTCCGTGCCACATGCTCCAGGGACCTTAACCTCGTTACCACAATAAGCAGAACATACTGGAGGGACAGGTTCCTAACCTAGAGACTTCCCATACTCTGAAACAAACTTCCCATTCATGTCAAGCAAAGCACTTCACTGGCCCTCTTTAAGAGAAATCTTGATGAGTGGGTGGGCAATAGGAAGTTCACCCTGGGGATCACTTCAGTGGCCTTGCTTGACAGCGGCACTGGGAACTAACTTTGGGTGGCATGATGCCAGGGAATCTTCTTGGGCTAGGCTTATATAGGTTCCAGGGCTGTTAGCCTAGTACACACCTATGAAACTATGGAAAGATCAGCACCAAAGATATTTGAAGAGAAATATAGGCAAAGGAATCTGGACATGGAAAACTTTACAATACAAAAAAATAAGAAGACAAAGAAGAAAAGTAGAAAAAAAGATTAGTAATGGAGAAGTTAAAGAAACAAAAATTGAGGTTGTGGAGCACCTGCAAAGTGAAGGATTCAGTGTAGAAAATCTAATGCAGAAAGTGCCAAATGCATATCCAAATTAAGGGGAAACCAGTAGAACAGCAACTGGTCAGGTGCCATATCAAGACAGCTTGGAGCCTTCCACAGGAAACCAGTATAAAAGCTCACCTGAAGCTGGACAACAAAGGGAAGGAACAGGAAAATGTGGAAACTGATGCAGTCAGTACTGAGGAGGGATAGGCCAGTGAGTTCCCATATGACAGAGCAATGGAGGGCACAGGATGAAATTGAAGAGAAGGTGCCACAGGAAGATGCTACAAAACTTTCTATAGAATGCCAGCAGGACGGTGCAGTGGTAGCATTGTCACCTCACAGCAAGATGTTCTCCGGTTCGATTCTTGGCTAGGGTGCCTTCTGCGTGGAGTCTGCATGTCCTCCCTGCATTCGTGTAGGTTTCCTCCGGGTGCTTTGGTTTCCTCCCACATTACAAAGACATGCATCTGGAGCCATTCTCCCCGGGCCTTCGCTGAAAATTGGCTTCGTTCCAAGTCGGACTTTCCCAGTTAACAAATGATAAATACATAAATAAATAAATAAATACATAAATAAATAAAAAATAAATAAGGGATGTACCCTCAGCTTGCAGGAAAATGAGCTAAGAGAAGAGTTGCTTGATTTAATGGAAATAGATATATTAAGATCAATGAAAGAAATAGACTGAAGAAGGTCAATAAAAACCCAAAAGTTAGAAGTCTGATAAAACAAATGAACACAGTAATTAGGACTGTCCGTAGAGATACATGTGATATAACAGACGTAAACAAGATATATTACTGTGCAGCTAAATTAATGATTGGTTAAGTTCTACCTCAAGAACACAGGATAGTGAGGGAAAGGAAGGGGAGAAATCAAATACCATCATGGAAGTATCGAATAGAGAAAAATATAAAGCAGTTAAGACAAGAAGTGTCACTGTTAGAAGATTATAGAAGAGGAACCAGATCAACAAGAATACTAAGAAAGATAGATGTGATAAAAGCAATGTGCAGTATTAAAACAGACCAGGATCTGTCATGCACTATCGCAAATAAACTAAAAATTTCAGCATGTGTGGAAAAACTTAGAATATGCACAGATAAATATAAAGGGAAAATACAAAATAAGCAATTTATTGATGACCCAAAAAAGTTTTACAGAGAATTGGGAAACAAGTTAAAAGGAATAGAAAGACTGCCAAAAAAGAAGAAATAGATACATTTTGGAGAAGTATCTATGAAGATCCTGTGGAACATAACAAAGATGCTAAATGGATAAAAGAAGAAAAAGAAAGAATAAGACATCTAAATGTACAGGATATGAAATGGGATGAAGTAACAGCCAGAGAGATTGAAACAAAGTTAAGAAAAGCCTCTAATTGGAAAACCCCAGGTCCAGATGCAGTACCTAACTTTTGGTTATAAGTGTTAACATCTTTGCACATAGACTTAGCCATGAGTAAGAACTGTTTATATGCACACCCTGAACAGACACCAATCAGGTTAACAACAGGAAAAACAAATCTCCTACTGAAGAATGAACCTGCAAGCTACCGTAAAAATTATGACCAGTAACTTGCCTTCTGACGACGTCTAAACTATACACGGGAAGTGACACTGATAAGAGTTTATAGTCATTTAGAAGAAAACTCAATTATGGCAGTAAAACAAAAGGGCAATAGAAGAAAGTCATATGGAACAAAGGATAATTTGTTGTTAAATAATGCCATAGTGGAGAACTGTAAAAAGAGGAAGAATCTAAGTATGGTATGGACTGACCTCAAACAAAAAGCATTTGATAGTATCCCACATTCATGGATAAAAGAGTTCTTAAAAATGTATAAGATACACCCCACACTGATTGACTACGTTGCAGTAGCCATGAAACAGTGGCAGACCACTTTGCAATTAAGCCACGGTAAAGGACAAATTATTCCATGGATAAAAATTCAGAAGAGGATATTCCAGGGTGACTCTTTGTCACCATTGTTATTCTGCCTTGCTCTTAATCCATGAATCTGTTTACTTAACATCTTAGGCCATAGCTATAATTTGGCACCTAGAAAACAACAAAGTCTAATGACCTCTCATCTTCTTTTTGTCAATGATTTAAAACTGTATAGCTCATCGGATGAGGAACTGAAAGCGCACACACAGGTTGTCAAAACATTTTCAGATGATATAAGAATGTCATTTGGTCTTTATAAATGTACAAAAGCGACCTTTAAAGCAGGAAAGCTGCAGCACCAAGAGAATATCAGTTTGGGATATGAATGTGATATAAAGGAACTTGAGCAGGAGGGAGTGCATAAGTATTTGGGAATTGATGAAGGATCTACAATAAAACATGAACAAATGCAAATAAAACTCAGTAAGGAATACTTTAGAAGGCTTAAATTAATCCTGAGAACAGTGTTGACATCTAGGAACAAAATCCAGGCTATAAACCAATTTGCTCTTCCTGTCCTAACTTACAGTTTTGGACTGATTGACTGGCCTCAAAACATGTTGGATAGATAAGATATTAAAAAAAAGAAGGATGCTTCATGCTCACCAAATTATCTATAAAAATCAGTGTATGCCAAGATTATATATTCCCCGTTCCAAAGGAGGGATGAAATTGATTACATGTATAAGATCTGCAATCATGGGACTCCAGACATATCTGCTGATGTCAGAAGACCCAAATGTAGTGAAAGTTTTGAAACATGAGGGGAATAAATCTAAGATGACCTCTGTTTAATTTAGCAGAAGCATATCAGTGTCAAGCAGGAATGGAAATCAAACTAGAAGTAGATAAAAATCAGGCAGCAACTGAATGTGCCAAAAAAAAAAAAGACAGAATATAAAGTGAAGAACCAGATGAGAAGGTAAGAAATGTGGAAAATCTCATGTTGATCAGGAACGAATGCAGGAATGGTTAAGGAGAAGTGAATTCAAACCAAGAGATAAAAGGTTAATATTGATGGCCCAAGATAGTGGGCTACGTACACGTTGGTTTACAAAATCCATTGAATATGTGGGAGAAACAGATAAATGCAGGTTTCGTAAAACCAAATTGGAAACAGTTGCACACCTAGTTGCTGGTTGTAGCACACTACTGGCAAAAGGATTGTATACTTAAAGGCATAATAATGTGGCAAGACTGTTGCACTGGGGATTGTGTAGGCATTATGGTACTTGAAGTGGCTGAAAAACACTGGAAACATGAGCCACAAAGCATTATAGAAAAAGATGAAGTTTATATCACATGGGATCACCCATTGCCAAGAGTTCAAAAGATACTTGCTAGAAAACCAGATATAGTGGTCGAAGAAAAGAAGACAAAAGTAGCATTGATCATTGAAGTCACCACACTTAGTGACTTCAGTGTTCTGCATACAATGAGACACATAGTCATAAAATATCAGGATCTGCAGGCAGAAACGAGAGCAATGTGGAAGAAAGATACCCAGACAATCCCAATAGTAGTAGGAGCAACGGGTCTTATAAAAAATAATCTGCAATCATATTTAGATATGTTACCAATCCATATAACCCCATACGAATTACAGAAAGTCATTACTGGGCACATTGCGGGTGCTGCGAAGAGCACTTCTGGCTGACATCAAAGATTGAAACAATACTAATTTCATGAACATTAATCATACTTTGACTTAGGAATGGGGTCCATTCCAGTCATGGTATTAGAAACCCAAAAGATTTGGAGAAATTAAAAAAAGGGCTTCTCATAATCCCTGTACAGCATATATGGAAAAATGTCCGTATCCTGGCAGTACTATACAGCAGCCCCACTGAACCTAGTGCCTGGAGATCAAATGTCCATTCAATAGACTAGAATATGGAGCAGAATGTTAGTATCCATGCACATGGCTGAACATTACAGACACCACATGGTGTTCATCATTGGACAGCAAGGGTGCACTAGAGATAGTACCACTACGATAGTATCACTACAAGAGTACACTATGGATAGTATCACTATAGGAGTACACTATGGATAGGATCACTACAAGAGTACACTATGGATAGTATCACTATAGGAGTACACTATGGATAGGATCACTACAAGAGTACACTATGGATAGTATCACTACAGGAGTACACTATGGATAGGATCACTACAAGAGTACACTATGGATAGGATCACTACAAGAGTACACTATGGATAGTATCACTACAGGTGTACACTATGGATAGGATCACTACAAGAGTACACTATGGATAGTATCACTATAGGAGTACACTATGGATAGGATCACTACAAGAGTACACTATGGATAGTATCCCTACAGGAGTACACTATGGATAGGATCACTACAAGAGTACACTATGGATAGTATCACTATAGGAGTACACTATGGATAGTATCACTACAAGAGTACACTATGGATAGTATCACTACAGGAGTACACTATGGATAGGATCACTACAAGAGTACACTATGGATAGTATCAGTAGTGCATATTACTGGTGCTATGAGCTTCACAGCGTCTGTGAACAAGCATGATATACACATGTCCTTCTACTCTGGGGGTGGGTAGGGACAACATGGTGTTGCTTAGGGGGGGTACCACAGTAACAAGGCCTGCTGTAGTAGAATAAAAAGTATGGTGACCATATTGGGAAAGTCACATTATTACATGCAAATCTGGAATAGGAATTCAGTGGAGGAGAGTCTGTACTGTAGTATAGGCATAGTAGTAGAAGATTAGAGAGCATGTAACGTACTTCAGGAGTGCACTGAGCACGCATGGCTATGGAATCAACAGGGGCAGATAGGAACCAGTAGATCTATTGTGGTAGGCATGACGATGATTGGGAGGGAGGGGGCTCATTCTGACAGAGAAGCCTATGCATGCATCTAACATAATGGGAATATGTGTAGGAGGCCATCAGCGCCATGAATCTGGGTTATTCCCTGACCTGGGTACCACACTTCACATACAACAGCAGATCTTCAGGTCAGTGATATAGCACAGATAGTTGATATGATCAACATATCAGTTCCCTTTTCCTTTCTTTTTTTCAGTACAGGACTCACCTATCTCTTCCTCAGTTTGTACACCACCTACTTTTTGTGTATTTTTAATTATCAACTCTTCCTTGCCAGTCTCCATGCTGGCTACAAACAACTGGAGTCTTTCGGCAAGACACAGTATCAGATTTGTCTAACCCTTCAACCCAAATTTTAATCCCTTTTGTGCCTTCTTGTCCTATATCTCTCTAGTAATGTATCTGGCTGAACATTTTTCATAGCTTTGTGAATTGGGAATTGGGGAAGACTTTGCCAGTTATCACACTATGTGTTATGTTAGAGAGTAGAGCTACCGAGTGTTAACACTTTGCCTAAAAGGGTTTTTATTTTTTGCTTGTTATGGGGTATTACATTTTATCTCCTAGTTCACATTTTGTTTCAGTCTTCTGTTTAATTGTTGTTTTAAGCTCACACACTCATTGTAATACAGCTAATGCAGTTGTGTTCTCTGAGTTAAAAATTCTTGCATTTCTTTTACATCTACAACAATATCACATATAACAAGTTTGATGAGTCACAAGGGCAGTTTCTATACATCTAGTAGTTAAAAATCCATAGGAATGCTATTAGGTATAGCTTGTTGGCTAGGAATACCAGTTTTTACATGCACAGTATTGTTATTAACTGTACAGTGTTTTGCTATGATTCTGCTATGTGCCCTTTTATAGGTTCATCGGTTCACTGGAGATTACTAGGTTAATTGCTCCAGAGCCCTTCCAGGTCTAGACAGTTTTATCCAGATTTTACCCAATTATCTATCCCTGGGGGAAAGATAACAAGGCTTCAGCAAGTGGAGTTTTGACAATTATTACAGACTGCCTCTGTCCATAAGGGACATGGGTGCCATGCCAGAAGTGGACTTGCAATTTTCCATCCATTGGTCCAGATCATGCTTGAAGATAGTCAGGGAAGGGCTCTGCTTCATGTGAATAGGAAGCCAGTTCCAAAGGTGGGACAATCTTTGGGACACATATCTGTCTCTAGTCTAGAGCATGATCTGTTCATGTCAGAGATCAAGCTTAGATCTTTGGAGCAGGTAAGCCTCATGTAGTTAGTTTTGGAAATATGCAACATTTTCATACAGGGCTGGGTCAGAGACTTCCTTGTAGGTCAGGCACAGATCACCCTTCAGTAATCGGTAGGAAACTAAATACAGTGATTGGGCTTTTAATCGTTCTGCAGATTCCATGTTGATTATATCCTGTATTTTTTGGAGAGAAACCCCTGAGGACACTCCAAATATTGTAGGTGCCTAGCGCGTTACATGTCAAATGGTGCACTGTGTTCGATTATTGGTCTGATGAGGGCCGACTACAGTGGTACTATGACATCTTTAGATCTAAATGCCATGCCCTTACTTATAAGCTGAGCCACATAGAAGGATTTCCTCACCACCTTGGACACATGATGGTCAAAGTTCAGATTACTATCTATCTATTTGAGCACCAAGATCTCTCACCACTAGGCCCACTCTTAGGCAGGTACTATCAATGTTTTAATTTACAGAGGTATTTAATTTCCCAAAGAGTATCATTATGCACGTCTTCTAGAACATTTTCTGGAACTTTTAAAACAGACCAACTCATAGGGCAACATTTTTTCTTGTCTGCAGGTGAAGAAACATACTAAGGTGAAAAACATTTATCAGCCCTTCATGCATGCAAATCTGACTTAGCGTTTCTACTTCAGGTTAATACAAACGGTCTACTGCAACAATTAGCTGTTCAAAAGAGTAAGTCACTCTGGGACACCCATTTTCTTAATTTAATATGGATTGTCCTCCTAAACTTATCTATAGCCAATATTTCTGAATTTTACTTACAATATTTACATGTGGTCCTAGCCACAATTTAAAATATGTATTAAATAAGCCATTTGTGAGTTTGCTGGTCTAGGTCCAGTTGTGCAACTTGTGGGACTTAGTCTTAGGGGAAGCCCAGTCATAGCCAGGAATTCTTGTTTAAGTTTATGGTAACCATGTGCATCAGCATCTTCAAGGTCTATGTATGCTTCTAGTGATTCAGAGTTAAATATAAGAACAATATTCTGGCTCACTTGGCTTGTGACCAGTTTTTCTCTAGCTGCATAACTTTATAAGTTCATATGTGGTTATTAGGCCATTGGCATATGAGACAATTTAACTTTAGCCAAGCTTACCAAACATTTATTTTATTTATTTATTTATTTTACATTTGTTGACCGGGCTAGTCCAGCTGGATAATTTCCATTTTCAGTGGAGGCCCGGGGAGAAAAGCTCCACAATTGAAAACAAGGTTAAACATTTAAGCAACAATGCATACATTTTAGTCTAGTAAAAAATACAGCTAAAAAAAACCAGATGAAAAACAAATAGTCCTAACTATATATTAAGAAAGGTTGTATAAACATAATTGTTGAAGAAATTGTTTGTACTTTTTTTTTTTTTTGGAACAGTACAGTAATTAAGTAATTTGTGATAGCAGAGAAAGATAGGGATATTTAAATAGGGAAATATGACTGAAGAAAGGAAAAGTAATTTAGTCTGGATTGGTACAGGAGCAGAGCCAGAAGTTGTTCAGATGTAATAGAAGTTGTTTTTTAAAAAGGTGAAAGGAGTCTAGTGAGGTAATGTGTGAGGGGAGGTTATTCCATATTTTACCTACGGAGTTTGAAAATAGACAGTTACCTGCTGAATTTGTAATTCTAGTTGTGTTGACTTGTAGCTTTTCGGCAGATCGCAGCTGTTTCAAGTTATTGTAGGGGGTAAGGAGGTTACTGAGAGCGGGTGTTTTTGTTGGTTGATAAAGAATGTTATGTGTAATTAAAAGTTGTTGATAGATAAGCTTGTTAGGTAGTTCTAACCAGTGTAAGTGTTTTAAGTTCTGACAGTGGTGAGTTCTGTACTGGGATGCTGTGGCAAAACGGGCTATATTATGATAGGATGTAGTTAGTTTTTTCAGGTTACTTTTAGAGATTGGTGTAAATAGAGGAAGCATACAGTAGGGTGGAGATAAGATGTGATTGAGCTAAGGTGGTCCGTGCTTCTGGTGTAAGGAAGGGTTTGATTCTGTACAGTGAACCTATCTTTTATTTACTGCTTTTATAGTGTTATTGATGTGACAATCATAGTTAAGATTATTATCAATAGTAACACCAAGCAGTTTGGTAGTAGAGTCTGGGGAGATAAGAGAATTGTCACCTGCAGTAATAGTAAAATTTAGTTGAGAAGATTTGTGGGTAGGTGAGAATAGTAATAGTTTTGTTTTCTTGGAGTTGAGGAGGAGACATCTTTTTGAGAACCACTGTTCGACGGTCGAAAAGGTAGATTGTGTGAGTGACTGGAGTTCAGATTGGGTGGAAGCTGTGCAAATGATGGTAGAATCATCTGCATATTGTATGCAGGTAGTGTTTTGGATAGATGATTGAAGATCATTAATAAAGATAGAGAATAAGAGTGGACCTAATATTGATCCTTGAGGTACTCCTAAGGAGATAGGTAGTAGAGCAGATAAGAGTACTGCTTGTTGTCGGTTTTCAAGGTAGGATGAGAACCAGGTTAAGGAGGAGAAATCCAAGGCAAGTGATTTTAGTATGTGTAGAAGAAGTTTATGGTTGACCATGTCGAAGGCTTTTGACAGGTCTAGGAAAAGAGAAGCAGTTAGTTTGTTATTATTACGGTTACAGTTTATGGTATTAGTAAAAGAAAGTAGTGCAGTGGTAGTACTATGTGAGGGTCTAAATCCATGTTGAGTGTTTGCTAGTAGGTTATTTTGAAGGAGATGGTTAAGTAGTTGTTTGTGTATACATTTTTCCATGATTTTAGCTAGTGGAGATAATAGTGCTATTGGGCGAAAAGTTAGAAAGGTCAGTGGATTTGCCTCCTTTATGTAAGGGTATGATGTGTGATATCTTCCAGATTGCTGGAAAATTACTTTCTTTTATGGATCTGTTTATTAGGATCGAAACAGGGTAGGCTATAGCTTTTTCTGCTACTTGAAGGAATTCAGCAGGAAGCTTATCTGCTGAGGGGGTAGTGGGTTTAAGTTTTTGTAAGAGAGATTGTATGTAGGAGGTGGGTATGGGTTGAAGTTGAAGGGAAGGAAGGACTTTGTTGGTGTTACTTAAGATCAGTTGGGAAGCATCAGGTGATAAATGGCTTGCTAGTGTTTGTATGGAAGTAGTAAAGAAGCTATTGAAGTTATTGGCTATTAAAGAGGGATTATCAGGGTCTAGATTCTGTGGGTTGGGTGTTACTACTTTGCCTGGGGTAAGTAGATAATTGATAGTAGACCAGAACTTTTTTGGTTCTTTTTTTGTGGATTGCTGAAGTTCAACATAGTAGTTATTTTTGTCTAAAATAATAGCATTTTTGGTTTTGTTTCTCAGCTCTCTAAAGGTTTGATAATCTGTTGGGTTTCTAGAGGAGCGCCATTTTTTCCAAGATTTATTTTTAAGCCTGATCTTTTGTTTAGTATTAGAGGTAAGCCAAGGTGCTGTTTTGGTCTTTATTCTAATGGTACGACTTGGGGCATGGTGGTTTAAGATTGTAAGGAATGCTGAGTTGAAATGTTCAATGGCATTGTTGAGAGAGAGGTGTTTTAGAGGGGTCCAGTTGTATTGTGAGAGTTCTGTTTAAAATCTTTCGGGATTAAATTGCTTCTTTGAATATAGTGTTCTATGTGAGGTAGGTAAGTTTTGATGGGTTTTAGCTCTAATGACATATGTGAGGGAATGATCGCTAAGGTCATCAGGAAGGATGCCAGTTTTGTAGTTTTGTGAGGGGGAGTTTGTAAGAACCCAGTCTAAGGTGGTTTCTTTTTTGCTTGTTTTATTTATTCTAGTGGGACTATCAATTAGTTGTTTGAAACCAAAAAGGTTTAAATGGGAAGTAGGGTTAGCATTGTTACAAGATTTCCAATCAATATTAAAGTCTCCAAGGAGTAGTGTTTCTTGAGGGAGGTTATTGGAGAGTTGTTCAAGAAGTTGTTCTAATGTGGGATGTTATTTCCTGGGGCAGGTATGCACAAATTATGTTTATTGCTTTAGTAGTGTTAATTTGAACTCTAGAGCAGATTATTTCTGCATTATTGTTTTGGGTAAGAGCAAGGTCAAGAAGAGTAAGCTTCAGGTTAGATTTATATAGGATAGCTACTCCACCTCCTTTCTTGGAGGTGCGATCAAGTCTAACAATGTTATATCCAGGTGGGTAATTTCAATGTCTTTAATAGACGGTTTTAGCCAAGTTTCTGATAAGCATAGAATGTCAAAGTTGTGTACTTCTAGTAGGGCATGTATTTGACTAACTTTATTACAGATACTGTATATTTAGATGGGACAAGGATAATATGTTTGTGGGTGTAGTTGATGGAGGAAGGAGGGCTTTGATATGGTTTCTCTGTCTGTCAGATGTTGTAGTTAGAGGGCCTGCGTTGAGGTGTATGTCACCATCCTGAAGTAGATGGAGTAGTAGACCATAGATTTGGTTTTGTGTTTTAGAAAAGTGTCAAATAATTTCTTTGATTTAGTTTTAGTAGTTTGCAGTGTAATAGTCTATGGTATTTGGCAAGTAGATATATGGATTGTGAGGAGGTAGGTAAGTAGGATGAAGGTAGGGATGTTGCAGGTGTACTAGTATGTTTTGAGGGAAGTGAGAGAGAAACAGTTATGGAGTGTTCATAGGAGGTTAAGAAGTAGGTAGTGATGAGAAGGAATAATAGTAAGAAGGTGATAGGTAATTTAAGTTGTGACTGGAGGATAGTTATAGACATGATAAAATAGTTGTAAGTGAAGTAGGGTTTCCTGATATGTTGTAGAGGAGTGTGTTGTGGGAGTAGGGGTAAAGTGAAAGGGGCTGTAATGGTGTAGGAGTATTAGTGAGATAGTGGTGGGGCTGGTTATAGTGGGTAAGTAGGTGTGGCTAAATGAAGGATGTTACACAATGTGTGAGGCTGTGAATAGGATAGGGTAGAAGTAATGAGAGGTGTGTCTAGTGGAAAGATAAATGTAGGACCCTGGGGGGTGGGATATGGGGTAGGGGGGAGGGGAGGCGGGCACACAAAGTAGACCAGAGGAGAATGGAAAAAGTATCAGGGAAGGAAGGGGAATCAAGGCAAGAGAAAGTAGCCTAGGAGGAGAGGATAAGACAGAGAGGTAAAAGGAGGAAAAGGATTAGGGTAAGAAAGAGAGAATAAAAAGGTAGAAGTCAGTACTAATATCCCAAATAGGGATGAGGAAATGTTAACATCTAGTGGGCAACAGTGGTAGTGCAGTAAGCAAACAAGGGAGCTACCAGGTGTGGAGCTGTACTAAAAAGGGGGAGAGAGGATAACCTATGTAGCCATCCAAGGAGACTGTGAGGGAAATGAAGGAATGAGGAAGGGGTAGCTGCTGGCTGCTTAGCTAGTGGCAATCTGAAAGCCTAGCAGGAACATTTAGTTAAAACGTAATATAGCATGACTAGGTAGACATACTCTCTTGTTTTCTGGTGGTAGAGGGTGGTAGGAGAAGACAATGTCCTGATCGAGTCCAAGGGTAGTCTGTGGAGAACACTCTAGTGGTGAAAATAAAGGGATACAACCCAGGCAAAAACACAGGGTCGTTGAGGGGATAGCTGTTAGAGGAGGGAAAGAGGACAAAAAGATAGTGTTAGAGTACAATTTTGACATACAGGGATGCAATTCAGAGTCAAAATGCAGTAAAATACAGGTTATGCAACTAGTAAGCAAAGCAATGTTACATATAGTAGATTTAACTCATAAGGATGTACATACTAATGGTGAACAGTACATTTCAATTACATAAGTGTATAGCTATTAATATAGAGCCTAATGTTACAGCAATCCCCACACTAACCAAACCATTTACCAAAATATTGCTGACATGTGTCAATGTCCCAAGGATATATATATTTACCAAAATATTGCTGACGTGTCAATACCCCAAGGATATAGTTTTGTAAATTAATCATTCACAGGCTGACCCCTATGTATCAGGGACACAGGTACCATACTAGGGGTAAATTTGTGATTTCCCATTCATTTGTCCAAGTTACATTTGAATAGAGTTAGGGATGAGCTTTGCTTTATATGGAAGAGAAGCCTGTTCTAGAGAAGGGATAATCTTTGGGACACATACCTGTCCCACCAACATGTCCTGCTGTCATTTTTGTGCCACAATGATATAGCAAAAGAAGTTCAAAACTGCAAGAGATGTCATCATAAGAAATGAAGATTACCTGAAAGGAAACATTAAAGTAAAAGCTTAAGAAAGTATATTATTAGTGTAGAAAACAAAAGGCTAGAAACATAAAGAAGAAAGGTACTTGAGGATAAATTGAAAAACTAAGCAAGGACAAAAAGAGGGTTAATCAAGAGAATGCAAATTTTTGAATCTGCTTCTGTTTGTGTAAAGCAGAACATGAAAGTAAAAGTGCACTCTCCTCAGCAGGTATTTATATGGCAAGAAAGAAGTAAAACTGAAGGTAAAATTTATCTTAAGATACTCTGCAGAGGAAGAGCAACACAGGGAAGGAAAAGAAAGGCAGAGGGTGATATCCAGTCTCAGTAAGGCAGCTGGGGAGCAACTTAAAAGAAAAGAGAACATTTAAAAGGTCTGCTGTGATAGTCAACCAGGTAATACAGTCTGCCTTTGCACTGGAAGATACAGACGAAGTTGCCATGTTAACAGAAGAAAGCCTACATTCTTTTTTGAAACAAGGTACTAAACAATGTAGCCCTCAGTAAGTAGGCTTACAGATAATCATATAAACTTTAAAAAAGTCACAATGAGAAAATCATATTTTAAGTAGGATAAGAGAGAACTTAGGTAAGGTTGCAGTGGAAAATAATCAACACGTTTTTCCCATTATTTCTTACCCCTTTATGAATTAAACAATTTCTTCTTATAAACAATCAAGGAAAGGGAAGAAATTATGTATCAGTTACTACTTCCTAAAGCTTATAAGGTGCCTGTAATGAGGATATATTATAGCCAAATGTTAGGAGAAAACCTTGAAATGGATATAATTAAGATAAGGGTATTGGCCAGCTTTTACTGGCAAGGCATAAGAAAAGTGATAAAAGAATTTAAGTAATTCATTCCAGAAAGCCGCATCCCTTTTTGGATATAAAAGTCCCATAATCTCAATGCCTAACATAGAAATACCATTTGAATGTATTGCTGAAGACATCATAGGACATTTAGTGAAATCCAGCAATGGATATCAGCAGTACATACTAATAATGGACTGTTATCAAATTTCCACAAGCAATGCAATTTCAAAAACATGATGCTAAGGCGATTGCCAGAGAACTGGTGCTGCTAATTTGTAGAAGGGGGTGGTATCCATTCCAGAGATACATGCTGACTAATGTTCTCCCTTTATATCAAAGGTACTGAGCACTTTAACTCAGTCTGTCTACTGTCTTAAGACTGATAATGTAGATCAGAGGTTTATTAAACACTGAAATCCATGCTAAGGAAAGTTATGGAGTCGCATGGAAAACAAATGAGACACTGTGTTTCCCTGCTTTATTGGTTGCAATCAGTTAGGCACTACTGGCTTCAGCTGGGTTTACCTCCATTATATCTTTTGATTGATAGGCATTTGAGAGGGGTGGTTGACATTGCTAAGGAAACTAGGGAAGAGGGGAAGACTCAAGTCTCCAGGCCAAAATCATGAGAAGTGGGTTTGTATAGATTGTACAAAAAGTGCTAGCATTTGCTTAGAGTTAGGCAGAAGCAAGAGATTCTGTTTGTCATCAGAAGTACACGCCAATGATGGATTAATAGAAGTTCAAAACTGAAAGGGATGATATTGTTGTATGAACTGAATATGACCTTATAGGAAACTCTAAAGTAAAAGTCAGCATAAGCTAGAAATGTACAATTAATGCAGAAACTGAAAAGATAGAAATTATAAAAAGAAAGGCACTTGCTGAGAAACCCAAGAGCAAAGTGAAATCATCAAGAGAATGCAGAGTTCTGAGTCAATTTCTTCTTGTGTAAATCCGAGAAAGCAAGTAAAACTTGAGTCTGCATGACAGTTATCTGTATGCCAAGAAAGACACAAAACTGAAGATTAAATTTGTCCTAATATACCCTTTGCAGAGAAAGGGCAGCATAGGGAAGGAAAAGAGAGTGAGAGGGTAATATCCATTCACACTAATGTAAATGGCGAATGACCTGACAGAAAAGCAAACGGTTTCTGATAGCAGGAAAGTAATGCAGGTTATCCTTTGCAGGGGAAGATACTGATGAAACTGCAATGTTAGTTGAAGGTGTATCTTTATTCTTGATGCAAGGTACTAAGGAAAGTAACCCTGAATAAAAGGGCTAACAGATAAGTCACAATAGGAAAATGATACTTTAAATACTGCAAGAGAGAATGTAATGGAGGTCGCAGTGGAAAATAAGGAACAAGATTTCCCCATTATTTCTTGACCCTATTTTGAATAATAAAGGAAAAGGAAGAAATTATGTATAAATTACAAATGCCAAAGCCTCATAAGACTGAAGTAATGAAGATATCCCTTAGCCAAATGTTAGGAAAACCCCTGAGGAAGGCTAAAACTCAGGCAAGGGTATTAGCCAGATTTTACTGGCCAGACATAGAAAATTGATACAGAATTTAGGTGGTTCTTTTCCAGAATGCCAAAAAGCTGCATCCCATTTTGGATATAAAATTCCCTTGATCCCATTTCATAGCATAGAAGTACTGTTTGTATGTATTGCTGTAGACATCATGGGGCCTATAGTAACATCTAGCTATGGATATGGGCATGGTCTGCATTCATACCATGTAGTTAAGGTCTGGAGCTCCTTATCTATATTCATCAGGTCCCACCAATCCTATAAATCTATTCTAAAAGACTTCCTAGTCAAAACCTGACTCTGTTCATGCTCACACCCAGGATAAACTACATCCTAAATCTCCTTACTTCCCCCTTCTTATTTGCTCTAACTGTATTTTTTCTCTCTGTTCATATTGGAATTTTTGTATGTATTATTCTCTAAACTGGCTAAAATTTCTCTAAATATTAAATAATCATCATATAGGTTGTATCTATTTTTAACTAATGTCACACTATGTCTAGTTTGGTATAATTATTTAAATTGTAGATATTTTTGTATTATTTTTGAAGATTGTAAAATTATGTTTTGCAATACTTTAGAGCTTTTCTCCTTGCGTCTTGAAAATGGTCACTTACCCAGTTAGACTTTTCTGGTAATCAAATATAAATAAATAAATAAATAAATAGCAGTATGTACCAGTCATAACAGATTCATGTCAAATGATCAAACGGTTAAAAGATGGAATCTGAATTCACTGAGATGAGAGCATCGAATGTGTTAACCATTGAAAGCCGACATCAGTGAATCTCGCCATATTGAATCGCAATAGTTGGCCAACAGCTGTGATGGTAGCACCTTATATGTTACTTTTGGTATGTATAATGTGATGGGAGTGAATATATATATTCTTTCTAACTTACGCGCAGCTGTTGGACATTGTCTTGATGAACTCAGGTTCGATGTTTTAATTATTCGATCATTTGACATGACTCTGTCATGACAGACTTAGTTAACAAATATCCAGAAGTAATGTAATTTGAAAAACATGTTGCTAAATCTATTGGCAGAGAACTGGTGCTGTTACTTTCTAGAGGTGGTATCCCTTCCAGAAATGCATGCTGGCTAAGGTACTCCCATTCTGTCAAAGGTACTGCATCGGTTATATCAGTATTTTAAATTCAGAGATTTGAAATGTCAGCTTACTATCTGAAGATTGATAATTTAATTAGGGTCTGCATGTCCTCCCCGCGGTCGAGTGGCCTTTGAAAGACATGCGTAAATGGGTGTGCCTTCATTGAAGGCTGGGCATCGAGCTGGCACCTCGGCACCGTAAAAATCTACTTCCAATCATTAGCAGACCGGAATTCCACTGTGGCGACCCCTAACTGGGAAAAGCCGAAAGAAGAACATTGAACATGGAAATCCACGGTAAGGAAAGTTATCGATTTACATCGAAAAATGAGACATTGTGTTTCTCTACTTAACTGTTTTTAATCAGTGAGATGCTTCAGGCTATAACTGGGTTTGCACCATTTTAAGTTTTGTGTATGGCAAGCAGATGGGAGAGTTGCTTGATATTGCTAAAGAAACTTGGAAAGAGGAGAAGACTCCAATTAAAAATGTGATGGAATGTTATGCTAGTTTGCAAAATATATTAAAGCTAACATTGATATGCAGAGGCCTAGGAAAAGGAACAATGAATTTATAATTATACCTGACTCAAAAAATGTAACTCAGAAAATGTAGTATAGTTCTAGAGACCTCTATGGAAAACAAACTTCTGGACAAATGAAAGGGGTCATTTGAGATGAGAAACAATAAATACTGTAACCTATAAGGTTAGACAAAAAAGAAACAGAAAGAGAGAGCGAGAGATCATATATATATATATATATATATATATATATATATATATATATATATATATAAAATTATTTTTTTTTTACATTAATGTGCTGAAGCCATGAAAGGAAGTACAAAGTTCTGCAGAGACCTTGCATGGGGAACTTCCTAATGGAGAGACTAGGGAATCTCTGTCTTAAGTAGAGCTAGAGAAATCCTTGTCAATAGTACAAAAAAGGAAGTAAGAGAATTTTTATTAAGGAATAAATATGTGTTCTCAGAAATGCTAAACTAACACAATACAACATAATATAGAGACAACACCTGGACTGAAAGTTAGATTAAGGCCCTGCAGAGTCCCAGAGCAATAGAAACAGTTATTTCAATTAATCCCTCAAATTAGGTGAGACAGAAGACACACAAAATGAATTGTGTGATGCGATTGAGCTGGTTCCTAACCTCAGTGGAAGTATTAGATTCTGTAGTGACTTTAGAAAACTAAACAGCAGTAGGGAGCCTAAAGTTAGTAGTTATCTCATGCTCATAACTGGAGAATTAATAGAGAATCTAGGAATGTCTATCTTAACAGTCGTCATTCTGAAGTCCAGATTTGGCTCCAGTATCTGTCCTCCTCATTCCTAAATAAAGAAGTTCTTGCAGAATCAAGCCTTTCACCAATAGTCTACTCCTTGTTTAATATACACCTTCCTGCAGAATCCCCACAGATCTGTATAGTACTCTGTAGAGATGACATGGGTTTTTACATAGAGGGCAAAAAGGCCAACTCCATTATGAAAACCCTTGAGGAAGACCTTACACAGCTTGTTCAGATGGCTTACGAAATACAAACTAATACACAAGAAAACAAAGGTTGTGCTCTTTAGGATCAAACATAAGCTTACCACAGTCACAAAGCAATGGACTTTGTAATACAAAGAACCTTTAGAGATCACCACCAACAAGAAATACCTAGGCATTTGGTGAGATTATAACCTAAACATTCAATTTTATGCCACCAAAACAAAGGAAAAAATAAACTCGCTGCTCTTTTGATCATGAAAAATATCCTACCTCCTAATTGCCCCAAGGCATGGTAGTGACTGGGGAAGGAAGCCTCCTTGCCCATCTGGTCTATGATTCTTCCATTAATTACCCTTGCCTCCATTAAGAATCTCAAATCGCTATGGGTGACATTTAATAAGATCTGCATGGTATTTTCACTTGCAGCAAAAGATGAGCACCATTGCAGTATTTTTGTCAAAAATCAATGTTTACCTATTAAACAAAGAAATGCCCTGCAGTACGCCTCTGCCACAGATAAACTTCTGAACCTTTAAACCTTCCTCTGCTTGTCAAGAGGGCTTATGAAAAATTTCCCACCTACAACCTCAGATATGGCTTCCAAGAGCAACCTCACATCAGCCCTAAGAAACAAACTGAAAATGCATCAGAATTAATAAAACAATTAAGTAATCAGCATTTGCCAATTATACTGAGAATTGAGAACTAAAGTGTATACAGAGTTAAATGTTAAACCCAGTTCAGCTTCTTTCTTCAACAAAATATTTTGTGTTTTTTTCACCATTTCTGTCCCCCAAATTAACCTGTACTAAAATAGAAGCTTAATTACATTTAGATTACATTGATTTTTGTTCAGATTATGTTTTTCACTACAAGCTCAGCAGCAGTATTTTGAAACCTTTTGTGTTTAATATATTCTAGTGTTACAAGTATACAGACCTTTTTGCTAAAATCTCACCCAGGAATTCATTAAAGTGCTGAGCATGAGCCATGTGGTACTTGCTACAAAGGTCCTTCTGTGACACGCCCTTTTGTGATTCAGAGACATATTAGCTGCATTATTACCTAAAATCCATGTCTCTGAACTGCATTTACTACCATGATGTGCAGATCATTTCTGATCTGCATGTGAACTAGTCTGTTACTTTAAAATCTGAGGTTAATACAGAATTAGAAATGATACAAGACACCAAGGCTCAAACTCAACAATTTATTAAACATAAACTTACTAAATAAACAGAACAAAATAATAAATCATGTACTTACAAGCATATGCATAAACATAATCATCTTTGCCACTGATAGGGAGACTTCAATCCTATCCAGTGCAGCTATCTGTTTAGTCAAGGCAAGGCTGACACTGGCAAAATGGCTCTATGCTCAGTTCAGGCTGGTACTGTGATCAAATCCGGATGATGATGATTTCCATTTTAGCCTTTGAGTTTTTTATAGTCTTGAACAAACAGGGTCAATATGTACAACTAATGACATATTGATTACAAGCTCATCATGAGTTGATGGAATATTTTAGAAAATTACAGATAATTTCCTAAGTTGTAAACAAGTCTCGTAATGTCTGGTCTTATACCTTACTTCCCTTTTCTAAAGAACAGTTAGCTCACAAACTTGTGATATAGTTCCTCATTGGAATCCCCCATATTCTGGTAAACATTTTTTAGGCTGATACAGGTCAACAAAAGTTTAGTTATACCAGTAATCAGTGAGCAAGGCCTGCTCTTAAGTATATTGTATTGTTACAATATTAGCAGCATATAGTGAGGTAGATAATCAAACATACACAGTGGTATGTGGCTCGAGGCACAACAAAAAAACAGGTCGACTGTGTGGATCCGTCACAGACCACCCCGTGCATCGAGCAACGTACGCTGTGTATCCCTTATGAGAGTTAAAACTGACAACATCAGTTTGTACCTTCTCATTACTTTACAGTAGATGCAGCATGATATTAAGCAAAATAACACTGAAACTATTGTGGTCAATAGCAAGGGATGCAACAACAAATTAAACCACACTGAAGCTGTTAGAAAAATATGTATTAATGTGTGTATGCTTAATGCCAAATTAATAATCAAGTGTTTTTAATATACTTTTCATTTTATTTTTCATGCGCTGTGTTTTATACAAATTGAGTTTCATATGAGACTGAAAAAGATGCTTTTTGAAAACTGCAGCATGCTTTCTGAAACTTGCAAGTTGCCCTCTGACCTAGTAACTGCTAGCACAGCAATATTCTTGTGTATGCCTTGTGGAAATGTACTTGAGAAGCAGGTGTTTATCTGCTAGGTCAGAAGTATATGAATGAACAATGGCTTATATTATAAATGTAATGATTCTAGACAAACAGCCTTGTCCAGAGGATGGGAACCTCTGCAGCTGCAGTAATTTAGAGATAAAGTAGACAAAGGATTATTAGAGAAATTAACTGCTAGCATTGTGCTTGATTTAGCCGTAGTATCTTGAATGTAACATAACAAGTATCTAACTGAAAGTAACCAAGGCCATGTTGTTTTCCTCAGGAAGTTTCACATAAAAATTGTTTAAATCAGCAGAAATTCATGGGAAAGATGGTCAGCAGATGATGATGAAAAGGTGGTAATCTGTTACGTCAGCTTGGTAGGACAGGATTAATTTGATAACCTATAAAAATGAATGTATTTCCTGTTTCTGGTTAGACAAACTATGTATTAGCATGTTTCTGTCTCCTTGCTGCAAGATTAAAGTGCCTTAACCTGAACCTACCGTGTTTTGATCATTTTTAAAGTATATTTTTCCTTTGACAGATTGGTCCTTCGGACCGGAAACGTATCTCTCGCTCTAGGCCTAGGTCAGAATTGGGCCCGGTGGCATGCATCTGTATGGAGAAGAGGCCAAATCGGCTCTTCTGTTTTGAAAGACCTCCGACTGAATTGTCGTTCGAAATAGGCCAGCCACTGTTTCTGATCTGGGATTGGAGGACGAGTCAACAATCCGGTGGATCAACTCACGGAGGGTCAGGTAAGGAGGAATTACCTTATTTCTGTTTTAAGATCAGGGACTAAGTACAGAACTGTTTTTTGTCAGGTAGATTTGCGTATGCATATCAGGGACAGAAAAAGGGGTTACTGTTTTTTGTCACAGATCAGGGAAACAGAATAGGTAGACATTTATTCTAGATAAACTGTGAAAAGGTGTAGATTTGTGGTACCACATGATAGAAAGGGTTACGTAACAATTTACAGCTTAGTTAAGACACCAATGGGAAACCAATGTACAAAAAGTTCCTGGGACATGCCCCTAACTGAGGACGCGAAGTATATGCAATTACAGCATGCCGATAATGTTAAATATTACACCAAATGGGTCGATAAGTATAAATTTGAGGGTAATTTAGATAAACTTGCACTTATGAAACTTGTAAAACAGTTGAAAATAGATGCGAAAGGCCAATTAAAAAAGCAGAGACAATTAGGAGTCCCTCAGGCGGATAGGTGGCTTGAGGAAGCAAACCATAGGGAGCAGAGAATTAAAAACTCAAAGACAATGTTCTTAGACAAAGAAGACAATAACTTAGTAATAGCAACGGCCCATCTTTCGCCCCCTCCACTTCCGTTACCAGAATATGAAGCGAGTGGATGAGCTGATCCACCTCTGCTATACCCAGCTGTCCCTGCAAAAGCACAGCCGTTTGTCAGGGATCCTATCGAGACTAGGTCTCGAACACGCGACTTGAGGAGGGAGATTGAATTAAATGAATTAAATAGAGCATCACAGGCTATGAGTGAAGAAGAGATATGTCCGCTCATAGAAGTACTGAATCCTCAGGCAGGACAAGATCCGACTCTTTTGGTTTATAGACCGTGGACACTGGAGGATATCCGGAAAGCCACGGAAGGTATTCCCCACCCAAAAGTGAACTTTAGAAAATTTTTAGAAGACTTACAGGGTATGAGATTAAGTTACCATTTAAATGGGGAGGAAGTAGAAAAAGTAGTTAGACAAATTGTGGGTTCAGATTGGTACATGATCAGTGGCGACTGGAATCCTCGTGACACACAACTTAGACCACTCCCACATACTAATGCAGAACTGGATGTCAGAGTGAAAGGTCTGACAGACCGAATCTCTGAAAAGTGGAAGCCTAGGGCTGATTGGACTTGCATTAATCAATGCATTCATCAGGAAGGTGAAACAGTTGATAGATATTATGCTAGACTGTTAGAGTGTTTTAATAATCACTGCGGAATGCAGATACCAGAAAACCAGACACATGATTCCTCATATGAACAACAGTTAAAGAACGCATTCTTGAAGGGTAGTATAACTCCCATTAGTAGCTTTATTATGAAGCATATGGTAGATCATCGAACAAGTAGATTACAGCCATTACTTGAATATGCTAGACATGCAGAAAGACATTTTAATAGCAAAAAGAAAAAGAAAACTCAAGTATTTTTGGCAGAAGATGGGTCAGAAGTGTTTGTAGTCCAAACTGGGAAAAAGGGTAAGAAAAATACCCAGGGAAATAAACAATCTGACAAACGATCAGAAGATTACGAGGAGAGAAAGAAAAAGGGTGAATGTTTTAAATGCGGGAAAAAAGGACATTTAGTGAGGGATTGTAGGTTAAACAAGAAGGCGACTACAGAAGAAAAGGAGGATGAGGAATGACCATATGATAGTCAGGAATCATTGGAAGAGAGTAAGCAAGAAAAAGTAAGTACAAATATGATAGCAGGAGTAGAGGATGTGACACAAAGAGTAGAGGATGTATATGAATTCACAGAAATAGAAGAAAATGAAATTTTAGACCTAGCTCTTTTGAGCTTAGAGCTTTACTTAGCAGATACAAAACCGGAAGTGACGCTTCTGGTAGAGGGGAGGGAAGTTAAATTTTTGTGTGACTCAGGGGCTTCACGGACCCTGATACACGCTTCCAAGCTACCAGAAGATACAGAATCACCAGATTATATACTAGTGAAAGCAGCCAATGGACAGCTGTATCGGGAGCCACTCTCCCATGACATAACAATAACAGACCCCATTTCAGGGATGACCCAGAAAAGTAAAATTGTAGTTTCTGCAACAATGCCCAGTAAATCTTTTGGGTAGAAACTTGATGCAGATATTTGGCATAGCCGTAGTTCCAACCATGCAGGGTATGGAAGCACAGCAACAAATGGACACTTTTGTAGTGCGACCGGAGGGTGAAATGTATTATTGGTACAGCCAGGACTTGGTTACGACTGGTCCAAGGGCAGTAACCAAAGAACTGATGAACGTAGCCATCAGCAAGTTCCCCTCCCTCGACATTGACAAACAGCATTTGTTGCATTGTTCTCTATATTACTGTAATAGACCAGGACCTGATAAAGATTATGAACAAGAATTGTTTCAGAACCAAGCAAACAGGCTAGTATTGCGAAACTTGTACTGGGATGCAGAAGGGAACAGTGTAGCAAGCTGTTCATTTCACCAGGAATTTTTTGCACTTTACAAATCTAATCGACTGCCACATGTTAGTTTAACTAAGAACAAAACTTTAAAATGGGCAGACTTAGGTGAAAAAGTCACAAGGTGGGAAAAGCAGACAGAATTAGAGCTCTCCGAACAAGGAGTACAGAAACAGAAATTGAATTGCATTACACAGACACACCCAGCTGTACACTCACAGGCTAGTGAGAATAGCTGAGTATTACTCTTAATGGAAGAAGAGGAAAAAGCCTTGCGAGACATACCAGACATTCTCTGGTCAGCAGGGAAATCAGATGTAGGACTTATATGAACAGCAGGACCAGTTACCATAACGCCAAAGTCAGCATTTAGACCCCAGAAAAGACAGTATCCCTTGAGAAAGGATGCAGAGGTAGGAATCAAGCCTATCATAGCAGCCTTACTTAAGGAAGGAGTCTTAATAGAATCTCCTGATTCACCATGTAATGCACCTTTATTTCCTGTCAAGAAAGCAAATGGGGAATGGCGTATGGTCCAAGACTTACAAGCTGTAAGTAATGCAGTTATACCCAGGGTACCAACAGTGCCAGATCCACACACCTTATTGAATGATTTAAAGCCAGAACAGAAATATTTTTCAGTAGTAGATATTAGTAATGCATTTTTCTCGATACCGATACACCCTGACAGCCAATATTGGTTTGCATTTACATTTCAGGGAAAGCGGTATACATATACCAGATTACCACAGGGATATTGCGAAAGTCCAACAATATTTGCACAGGAAATGGCAAGCAACCTGGTGGGATTTATCCCACCGAAAGGTAGTCAGATTCTACTTTATGTAGATGACATTCTGCTGGCAGCCCCCACCCAGCAAGAATGCAAGGAGGACACGATAGCTTTATTACAATTTTTAGCTACTCAAGGTCACAAAGTAAACAAAGACAAGTTACAGCTTTGGAGAAAACAAGTTAAGTACTTGGGATATGTAATATCCAAAGAAAGTAGAATATTAGATGAAGACAGAAAAACAGCAATTTTACAAGTACCTAGACCAACTAGCAAGAAGGAAATGATGTCCTTCCTGGGAACTACTAATTTTTGTTGGAGTTGGATACCAAACTATGCTTTGGAATCTGCTCCACTGACTGATTTAATATTTAAGAAGCCGATGGCAGCTCAAGACTTATTACAATGGACACCTGAAGCAGAAACAGCTTTCTGTAAGCTGAAACAATTGATAGCATCATCCTTAGTTCTAGGATTACCAAACTATCACAAGCAGTTTATCCAAACTGTAGATTGTAAGCAAGGTTATATGACATCAGTATTGACACAGCAACATGGGGACAAACAACGCCCCATAGCTTACTATTCATCACAGTTAGACCCAGTGGCGTGATCTCTGCCCCACTGTGTACAAGCAGTAGTTGCAGCTGCAATGGTAGTGCAGGCTTCAGCCTCAGTAGTGTTATTCCACCCTCTCACATTGAGAGTGCCTCATGCAGTCGCAATTATTTTACTGCAAGAAAAAGTAGAATATCTTTCTCCAGCTAGGCATCTTTCCTGTATGACCATACTGTTGAGCCAACCTCATATGACAATTGAACGATGCACAACTTTGAATCTGTCAACTTTGCTTCCAACCCCTGCAGATGTCAAACCACACTGCTACCTGCAGGAGATTGAGCAAAAAACATTACCTAGACAAGACCTTATGGATGTTCCCTTGGATGATGCCATGGTGACATACTACGTGGACGGCTCATGCAGGAGGGGTCCTACAGGACAGAACCTAGTGGGGTATGCAGTCATTTCTGATACTGAAACTTTAGAAGCAAAATCTTTACCACACAACTTATCTGCACAAGCAGCAGAATTGATTGCCTTACCAAGGGCATGCACCTTATCAAAAGGTAAGAAAGTGAACATTTATACTGACAGTCAGTATGCTTTTTCTACTGCACATGTTTTTGCGCAACAGTGGAAAAATAGAGGAATGATAACATCTACTGGTAAACCGATCATGCGCAACTTATTTTAGATTTGTTAGATTCAATTCAGTTACCTAAAAAAGTAGCTATTTGCAAATGCGTAGCTCATACGAAACAACAGGATAGGATTTCAAAAAGTAATGCACGGCTGATACAGCTGCGAAGCAGGCAGCCTCAGCCACAGGAACTTTTCTTTTGAGTGAGGAATTACAACCCTCAGAGACTTTAGATTTAGAAATGTTAAAAACAATGCAGACACTTACTACAAATATTGAGAAACAAAAGTGGATAAAACGAGGAGCAATCCTTGAAAAGGGACTGTACATCTCCAAGGAAAAGAAACCGATTTTGCCATCTAATTTATTTAGATATGCAGCATTGTTGAGCCATGGGCAGAGCCATGTCTCAACAGGGGGGATGGTACAGTTAGTGAATCGAGTGTTTACAACCTATGGATTTACGAATTATACAAAAAATTTTTGTGCAGCATGTCATGTTTGTAACAAGCATCATGCACAAGGGGCGTTGAAGCCTAAGCAAGGGAATTTTCCTACACCACCATATCTGTTCCATACTATTTGTATGGATTTCATAGAATTGAATAAATGTGAAAATAAGAAGTATTGCCTTGTTATTATAGACATGTTTTCCAAATGGGTAGAAGTGTTTCCAACTAAAAATCCAGATGCAGCTACTGTTGCAAAGGTCCTTGTTAAAGAAATTATACCCAGATTTGGCATACCGGAAAAGATTTATAGTGATAACGGGACACATTTCGTGAACCAAGCGATCCAGTAACTCAGTCGTTATTTTGGGATATCATTAAAGCACCACTGTGCGTATCACCCCCAATCTGCAGGGCTAGTAGAGAGGCATAATGGGGTATTGAAGAACAAACTTAGGAAATTGATAGAAGAGACACAGAAAAACTGGGTGCACTGTTTGCCTTTAGCACTGTTGAGTATGAGAACTGTTCCAAATGTAAAGGGATTAACTCCTTTTGAAACTTTGTTTGGGAGGGCATTTTATACACCTCAGTGGAAACCTCTCATGTCTACAGAGCAGGAGGCTGACAGTTCACTTGCAGGATATATGAGACGATTTTTGAATAACAAACTTTTGCAGTTAAATTCTGTTTCAGATAAAGAGCAACTGAAATCGGAAGCACCAGTAGCCCCAGGCACTTGGGTCTGGGTGAAGATTGTGAAGCGGAAAAATTGGAGTTCTCCGAAGTGAGAAGGTCCTTACCAAGTACTACTGTCAACACCCACTGCAGTCAAGATCGCAGAGCGAGCTTCCTGGATTCATTTGACGCACTGTAAACTGGTTAAAAACTTTGAACTGGACAAAAACTTTGTTACTGTTGCACAACAAGAACAAAATGGCCAGGTACAGAGTGAGTAGATACATTGAGCAACCTCAGAAAACTTGTATGATTGTTTTTATTGCAATATTAATTACACTGTTCTTTTTGTTGTGGCCGTTCCTTTTTCCTGCCACAAAGGTTGAACTGATTAGACGTAATGAACCAAACATAGACTGGCATCTGAACTTTAACACTTATCAGGCAATTACACGTGTGTACGCAGAGACTTTTAATGTTTCGAACTGCTGGGTCTGTACGGCCATACCAACAGCATACGGGGGTTTATTAATGACTGCTATCCCCCTAGGGGTCAATGAGACCTGGGAAAATCTGTTTTTTGACACAGTTGCTATTAAAGCACAAGAGAAGGTAGCACTGTATTTGCCTGTGACACAAAAAGGAGTTGTATGTTTCTATAAAAATGATACCATCCAAGTTGGATGGAGTAAATGCAACATTACAGTACAGTATAAATGTTATAGAAAACCAAATGATTTGAGTGTCTCTTGTAGTACAGATTATGACTCATGTTTGAAATCTATGCATAAGACTCTTGATCAGGTACAACACAATCCTGTACTTTTCAAACAGTTATCAGTAATAGATAGGAAAATGTTTCATGCAGGGCAGTCATTTCGTAACAAAGTAATAACTAAGGTAGAAGACTGTTATTTTGTATGTGGTAAAGAGGCATATAAATGGTTACCTGAGAATTGGTCTGGCAGTTGTTTTTTGGGATACCTAGTTCCGGCCATCCGACACACTGCAGCTTTGCCTCAGGGGAGTATTCGAAATACTCGAGACATAACCAAAAAGACTGTTAAGAAACCTGAGAATCCAGTGGGACGAATCGAAGCAGGGTGGAAAGACCATCGTAATGTGGGAACCAAACTTGTGCACATGGACTTGAGTGATTCTGTTATATCCTGGGCAGGTATATCACCCATGTATGGCGGAGTTAAATCAATATGGGAGCTGTGAAAACTGTCCAAACTTCTCAAAATAATGAGTAATGCGACTTTTTCTGCTCTTGAACTGATAACTGATGAATTGAATGCCATGAGAATTGTAGTGCTCCAAAACCGAATGGCTCTTGACTTCACCCTAGCGGCGAGAGGCGGAACTTGCGCTTTAATCAAAGAAGAATGCTGTGCGTTTATTCCTGACCATCAGCATGAGATTAACGATCATCTTGAGGCAATTCAGCAAGTGTCGGCCATGACCAAACCAGGCCCAAACCCTCTGACAGAGTTTTTCCAGAATGCCTTCGGGGGGTGGGGCTCCATTTTTATGAACATATTGATTGCTATTGGGGTAGGATTACTCCTAATAGGAGTTTGTATTTGTTGCGGAATCCCCTGCATGAAGAGATTAATTAAAGAATTCATAGATATATCCATATCTGAGACTATGTATCAAAGTACTGAATTTGAAGAGCTGTTAGAATGCGAAACACTTTCAAAAAAGTTTAAACTGAATGACTTTCTTAACTGCAAATCCTGAATGGAAGAGGTTAGGAAAAGAAGCAAGCTGTTTATTCTTTTTTAAAAATAGAATAAAAAGTATTAACAGGAGGGAGATGTTAGAAAAATATGTATTAATGTGTGTATGCTTAATGCCAAATTAATAATCAAGTGTTTTTAATATGTTTTTCATTCTATTTTTCATGTGCTGTGTTTTATACAAATTGAGTTTCATATGAGACTGAAAAAGATGCTTTTTGAAAACTGCAGCATGCTTTCTGAAACTTGCAAGTTGCCCTCTGACCTAGTAACTGCTAGCACAGCAATATTCTTGTTTATGCCTTGTGGAAATGTACTTGAGAAGCAGGTGTTTATCTGCTAGGTCAGAAGTATATGAATGAACAATAGCTTATATTATAAATGTAATGATTCTAGACAAACAGCCTTGTCCAGGGGATGGGAACCTCTGCAGCTGTAGTAATTTAGAGATAAAGTAGACAAAGGATTATTAGAGAAATGAACTGCTAGCATTGTGCTTGATTTAGCAGTAGTATCTTGAATGTAACATAACAAGTAGCTAACTGAAAGTAACCAAGGCCATGTTGTTTTCCTCAGGAAGTTTCACATAAAAATTGTTTAAATCAGCAGAAATTCATGGGAAAGATGGTCAGCAGATGATGATGAAAAGGTGGTAATCGGTTACGTCAGCATGGTAGGACAGGATTAATTTGATAACCTATAAAAATGAATGTATTTCCTGTTTCTGGTTAGACAAACTCTGTATTAGCACATTTTTGTCTTCTTGCTGCAAGATTAAAGTGCCTTAACCTGAACCTACCATGTTTTGATCATTTTTAAAGTATATTTTTCCTTTGACAGAAGCTTTAGATGACCACATGAAAATATCATACCAGTGGAAACAGTTATATCCTGTATTTTATTTGCAATTTTTACAATGGTACCTTTGTCTTTAATAATTTTAATCACTGTTTGATGCGCATCATTTAGTGTTTTATTTAATAGTTGCAACACTGTTTGTACTTCCTGCTTATTTTGTTGAAAGTCCGGGTGGACTAGAGATGGCCATCTAAAAGTGTGTTATGGCTCTATGCTAGCTAGTTCTCTAGTACATAAATCAATAATTGCATGGATATTACTTTTACAGTATGCTCCACCGTTTGTGATTATCCCATCACTCCAGGCTAATTTACAGGAGAATATTACATAAAATGTGGTATTATTTAGTTGGTAGATGTCTGTACCATTTACTATATACCTGTGCCAGGTGCATTCCCCAGTTCCATTATGTAAGCATGGGCGAGGTTTCCTTTTCACCATCATGCATACCCACCCCTGGGGACAGGTCTCACGACCTGCCAAATCAATAGGTACATTATTATAATCAATGAAAGTAGACTCAATTTGAGGTACCCACCAATTATTTCCAAATTGCAAAGGCAATGTAACAAATAGACAGACCTGCTTTGTTCCTTTTTTACTAGCAAGATAGTCAAAAATCAGTATACAAGACTTATTTTCACATGCAAAGTCTATTGGCTTTAACCAATGATATAGTTGCAGTTCCCTTTGCCAATGGGCTGCCTTTTTAGCCCCCCAAGTTTGAGTAAATTGCAAATACTGTTGATTAGCAGCCAACTGAGATAGAATACAAAAGGTTTGATTTACTTTTATTGTGAGGTTATTTAAAATTTGTTTTGTATATGTATTAGCATGTTTAATCCACCTCCACATGACAGTTTGAGCCAAAATGCTGTCTACTGTTTTTTGTCCCAGTTCGGGATCATGATCTGCTAGTAGCTTAAAGGCCATATTTAGGTCAGTACTCAAACAGCCCAATTTGCTATGTAGGGTATCTATATCTACACTGTTTAAGAATCCAGTCCCTGTTACGACTGCAGCTAGTACTGTACCAAGAATACCTGTAACATTACGTTTATTCCTTTTATATTTGTAATGTCTATATTTGATATGCAAGGGATTAACTGGCCATAATTTTACAATTTTACAATGTGGATACCTGGTAGTGATATCAACTTCTGTTATATTAATTATTATTCTAATACGTTGTATAACTCTGGCACTACTTACAGCTTTACATCCTCTTGTGTACCTTACTACATGCCCCAAATCATCAAATGCAGTTGAACTATTGTCCATGGCATATATCTCCAAACTTGGAGATAGGGTTTGTGCGGTGTCATTTTTCTTTGAAATTCAGCTATGCAGGAAGAATCTAATGGAGACTTGACCAGTGAAAATCCCGATTCATTTAGTTTTTGGTATAGACCTCCAAACGGGTTGGAAGCACACTTTTTAGGATGTCTATTACAGTTTAGTCTACATACAGTTGTGATGTTCTCCGTCTGAGTGATGCTCCAAGTTAGGGCAGGTTTTGGTGTCACTGCATATAGATCATCCCCCAATTTCCAGTAAAATTCACAGTCTGCCGTTAGATTTGCAACATCTTCCTCGTCAAATAGAGGGATAGGATCAAGACAGTCATATGGCCCATCTAAGTGTTGTCATCGGAAAAGGTTGGCACCTTCCCAAACAGTGGCAATAATCTATGGAGAGGAAAGTACAATGGTTGTTTAGCAGAATCAAGTAATACTAAAACAGTATCACCAGGTCCATTACAAATCACAGTCCCATGTTCATTTGGCTGATTGGGTGTGGTCACTATAACTCTCATTTTCAGCCATTTGCTTGGTTTAGTATCACAGTCTTGTAGCAAAATAACAGCATCTCGATGCATACAAATTTCTACTAAAGGTTGTCCTTTTTGAATCATCTGTGTCTTGTTATTTAAATTGATAGCCTTTACTATCACTTCCCGTTCTGGCTCCCATAATGTAAAAACCTCCCACTTTTCCCCTAATAGTCCTTTTTGCCCCCAGTGCCAATTTTCTGGGAGATAGTTTTCAACCTGTCTCAACTAACACTATATTCTGTGCTGGCACTCTTTGTTCAGTCAATGTGCATAGCCAGAACCGAGTTTGATTAGCATTTGTCAAAAGAGGGTATATGGCATTTGGGTTCAGCTTTTCTAATTTCAAAATGCAACAGTTGGACCGAATGTCATTCATATGCATTTACAAAGGGGTTTCTTGATGCTTTTGAGGCCTATTATTCAGCTGGCTCACAGCTAATTTTAATACCTTTGCCCAGCCTCGTAACATCCCATCACTTGTATTTTTTTGGATTTGTTCTTTAAGGAGTCCATTATACCTTTCAATCAAGCCAGCAGCTTGAGGATGATATAGGATATGCAGCACCCATCGAACTCCATTTTCCTTCGCCCATTCTTGAACTTCTGCTCCGGTAAAGTGACTGCCTTGGTCACTTTGGATTTCACTGGGAATCCCATATGTCACTTATAATTTATTTAATCTTTTTAACACTGTTTGTTGGTTTGCCTTTTTGCATGGAGACACCATTAGTAATCCTGAATAAGTGTCCACCATCATTAGGCAATATTGCTGATTTTGATCCAGTGGTAAAGGACCAATAAAGTCTATTTGCCAGATTTGTGCTGAACGACTGCCTCGGTGAATGTGTCCACATGCTTCTGCCTGCAGATGCTTTTGTTTATTTCTTTGGCAGATTTTACACTGCTTTATAACATCTGTAGTTATTTCCTTGTTCAACTGCATACCATGCCTTTGTGCCCATTCTATTGTTGCATCTCTTCCCAAGTGCCCACTCCGATCATGGGCCCATCTTGCCATACTAGCACTTTTGATTTTTTCTTCGGAAACACGCACTGCAGCCATCTTGTCTACCTGCTGGTTATACCTCCTTTCATTTGTCACAAGTGATGCATGAGCATGTACATGTCCAACACTGATTTTGCATTGTTGAGCTTTTTTCCAAATCCGTTGCCAATCTTTTGAGCCTCCCCACAGAGGTCTGCCATGGATTTTCCAATTCTGTTGTTGCCAGGCAGATAACCAGGTTGTCAGTCCTTTAAAAACTGCCCAGCTGTCAGTAGAGATGTACCCTTCATCTCTAGGTGATAAACTATCAGTGACCAGGGCAACAGCTCGTAATTCTGCCTGATTATTTAAACCGGCAGTACCTTTATTAAACAGCATGGTTTTTGTTCTTGGGCAATAAGCCACCACAGTCAGGTCCTGCCATTTGATCCAATTTTAGCAGAACCATCAGTAAACAATGCATGTTTCTTTTTTTCTGCATCTAAATTATCAAATGGTGACGCTTTAATGATTGGTGACTTCAGAAGCTCATGTTGCTGTTGTTTTATTGCATCAGCATCATCCAAAATTACCAGTCCAGCCAACTGTTGTTGCACTTGAGATACTCCAGGTATGATGTTGGCCCTTTCCTGTAAATACCATTTTCATTTTTGTACAGCCGAAGACTGTGCTGTTAGAGTTTTTATTAAATCATTATCTCGTAACCACCCCTGGATTGGGTAGTCCATCTTAACTGTCACTGTTTTTTGTTTAGTTATTTTTTCCACATGAATTAATGCTGTGTACACTGCCAGCACATGTTGCTCAAGGGGGCTATATTTCACCTGCGCTCCAGTGTCATCCTTCTGCCATAGTCCCCAAGACATAACATTATTGGCAACAGTTACTTCCAGGATGAAGGGTTGCTGTGGATCAATTGGGCCCAGCCCCACACTCTGCTGTAAGGCCTTTTTTGCTTCTTTAAAAGCTGTTTGCTGCTTGGGACCCCAGTGAAAGTCAAACTTTTTCTTTGTTACATAGTGAATGGGCCGGAAAATCAGTCCAAGGTGAGAGGTACAAACGCCCTCCAAAAGCCAATTGCTCCCAAGAAGGCCTGTGCCTGCTGTTTTGTTTTTGGGACTAACATCTTCTGAATACTCTCTAGTGCCGCTGCAGGAATTTTTCTTTTCGCTCCATTCCAAATCATACCAAGGAAGTTTACTGATGTCCCTTGTTGTGTTTTATTTTTATTTATAGCCCACCCCCTGTTCTGAAGGTGCTGGATTACAGTTTTTAATGCGATATCTACATCAGACTTCTCTCCAGTAATCATTATGTCATCAATATAATGAAAGACAGTTACTTTGTCCAGTTGTAACTTGGCTAGATCTCTAGCCACCAGTCCATTACACAGGGTAGGGCTGTGCAGATAACCCTGTGGTAACACTTGGATGGTGTACTGCCTCCCCTCCCAAGTAAAAGCAAATTGGACTCTGCTTTCTTCTGCTACTGGAATGGAGAAGAAAGCATTTGCTAAGTCCAAAACTGCATGATATGGCCCAGCAGATGAAGACAATCTTTCCACGATTGTAACGATGTCTGGAACAGCTGCCGCTAAAGGTGGGGCCACCTTGTTTAGACCTCAATAATCTACGGTCATCCACCATGACCCATTAGGTTTTTTTATCGGCCACATCGGACTCTTCAATGGACTCACAGTTGGCTCAAGTATACCAACCCGAAGCAGTTCTTGGATCGTTTTAGTAATCTCGGCGTGCCTGCCTGGGATACGATACTGTTTGATGTTTGCTATTGTTTTGGGTGTGGGAATATAAAGTGTCTCCCACTTAGAATTGCCTCGGACTACAGCCTTGAATGTGTTGGCTGAACAATGCTGCACTCCAAACCTAAATGGCCCTACAGTGGTTTCCAAAGTTCTACCTTTTAACACATCTATTTTTAAAATGTGTTCAGGTACTGGAGCTATTACTGCTTTAATGAAAATAGGAACATAATTCCTGGAAGCTATTTTAACCTTGGTTTTCGCCCCCCCCCCCCATAACCATCGATCTCTACACATTTTCCATAAAATTTACGGGGGTTGCCTGCAAAAATGGTTATTTTTGATCCTGTGTCTACCAGAGCCATTACATGTTGTGGCCCTCCCCTCCAAAAAATGATAAGAGGTACGTAAGGGCATCAGTCCCCAGGTGTAATTGCTCTTACTGTACCCCTAGCTACTGGGGACCTGCCTACTAGTCAATTTGCCTTCGTTTTTTCAACTGGGGTTCTCCATTCCTTTTCTCCCCAGTCTCTCTCATCACTGAATTCTCCTTTTTGCCACTGTGCTAACTCCTCATCAGAAGGGATGTCAGGATAGAATTTATTCCACCCTACCTTTCCACCCCACCTTCCCTTCAGTGGTACTTCTGGTTGGACTCTTTGTAGGGGTTTGCTTTTTGCCTGTAGAGCTTAAGCCTTTTTCTTTTTCCTTCCATTTTTTATATAATTCCTCAGTAGCTATCCCATCTATTTCTGCAACTTTTACCCCCCATCTTAATAGATCCAGAAACATTTGCTTTCTTGTGACTTTTTCACCAGATGTATCGTTTGGCTTCTTTGCATTTGCTTTTCTAGCACTTTTCTGTTCATTTTCTTTCACTAGTTCTGCCATTTGATTTAGAGTGTCTATTACATCCCATATCTGCTGACCTACACAGCCTGCCAGGGCAGCCATTAGCTGCCCTTTCCACCACTGTGGTGCATTTTTGATTAATTTACTTCTCATATTGCTGGTCATTATTTGTGCATTTGGTCCTTTCAGAAGCACTAATGCCCCATTCCTTAATTTCAATGAATAAATGGTAGCCAACATAGCCATTTATCTTAACTGTTGTATTGCTTCTGCTATTGTTTTCCAAGGCTTATGTTCATCAGTTACTGCTGTAGCATCAGGCCAAGTAGCTCGGAAAGCCAAGGCTTAACCACACCACCAGTGTATTTACCTGGGGATCATCATGGGTTACATTGTTTACTATTTGCTTTAAACGTGGGTGGAACATCAAGCATGCACATTGGTGCATCTCTTCAGCATTTAGAGACACTGCTTCTCCCCCTGTGTCCCAAACCCATAGAAACTATGCTAAAACAGTTTCCCCCGGCTTTTACTTATAGATTTAGATTACATTTAATAATTTAGTTTGGGTATAACTCCGCACCTCAACCCATTGTTGTGGCACAGCCCCCCCCCCCAGTATACTGTCCCTTTCTCTCAATAACTGGACGTGCCTCCACTGATGGGGAATTTACTATTTTAAAATTACTATCACCCTCATCAGATGAGGGAAGATCACCTTCCCACTTCTCGCGGTCAAACTCTACCTTACACAGCAAAGCACGAACCTGGGGCCTTGGGGGCGGACAGCGTAGTTTTTTCCCATTTTGTTGTCTACGCTGTTGAATTGTTTGAGTAGCTAGAGTCACTGAATTAGATTTCCAGTGTTCAGCTTCTTCTCCTACTTTAGCAAGTGTCATATCTGCCTTCTCCAAGGCATCTCTGTCCAATCTGTGTGTATGTGTGTGTTCTTTACATTGCTCTTCTAACTCTAGGACTTTTTCTTTTAGTTTCTCTATATCTCTGTCTAATTCCTGAATTGCCTCAAAGAACAGCCATCCAGCTGCTCCCACCCCTTCCTTCACCTTTTTCCCCTCATCATCCAATTTTAGTTCTGATAAAGCTTTAGCTAGACTATTGGGGTCTGCCTTAGGTCTTTCTTGCAAAGGTTTTGGGGAAGAACGGGGTGAAACTTGACTTAACACCTTAGCAAGAGGATCCCATTTCCCAAACGATGCTGGCATCATAGTACCAATGCCCAACTTATTTGGGGTACCTGACACAACATCCTTCTTGCCTATATGTCTTAAAGGAAAAAACATTGATGGTTGTTGTGACATTTTCACTGCAAACCTCAGACCCTGCTCACTGCACCAAATGAACTAGTCCATTACTTTAAAGTCTGAGGTTAATACAGAATTAGAAATGAAACAAGACACCAAGGCTCAAATTTAACAATTTATTAAACAAAAACTTACTAAATAAACAGAAAAAACTAATAAATCATGTATTTACAAGCATATGCATAAACAAAATCATCTTTGCCAGTGATAGGGAGAATTCAAACCTATCCAGTGCAGCTATCTGTTCAGTCAAGGCAAGGCTGACACTGGCAAAATGACTCTATGCTCAGTTCAGGCTGGTACTGTGATCAAATCCGGATGATGATGATTTCCATTTTAGTCTTTGAGCTTTTTATAGTCTTGAACAAACAACAGGGTCAATAGGTCCAACTAATGAAATATTGATTACAAGCTCATCATGAGTTGATGGAATATTTTAGAAAATTATAGATAATTTCCTAAGTTGTAACCAAGTCTCGTAATGTCTGGTCTTATGCCTTACTTCCCTTTTCTGAAGAACAGTTAGCTCACAAACTTGTGATATAGTTCCTCATTGGAATCCCTCATATTCTGGTAAACATTTTTTAGGCTGATACAGGTCAACAAAAGTTTAGTTATACCAGTAATCAGTGAGCAAGGTCTGCTCTTAAGCATATTGCATTGTTACAATATTAGCAGCATATAGTGAGGTAGATAATCAAACATGCACAGTGGTATGTGCACAACAACTAATAAATCACAGTGGAGGCAGCAACAAAAAGGCAAAGTCCAAAAAATGTAGCGTGATCCACAGAATAGCGTATTAAAAATTTATTATCTGCTTTCGTCCAAAGACTTCCTCAGAATGGTAAAAACATGAAGATTGAGCTTTAAATACAAAAGATCAATCAATCAATCAATTAAATAACTTGACAAGCCTAATTAAAAAACAACAATTATTAAATAGTTAAGCAAAAAAAGAAGAAAAAACGAAGTCACAATCTTTGTTAAGTTGAAACTTGCGATATTTTAAGAAACACTTCACATTTATAGTGTCATTTAGACCAGGAAAAACATCAGATTTTAATTTGATTTGCCAAACAGTCTCCCTCTGCTGCAAATAGTTTCTAAAATCACCATCTCTCATGTCTTTGTGGCAAATCTCTAATACAGAAAACAAAAACTTTTTAAAGGAGGGACAAACAGTAGAATGTTTAAATAAAGCGTTAGTCTCATCTCTAGTCTTAATACTGTAAATGTGCTCTCTGATATGAGTTTTTAAATGTCTGGTTGTCATCCCGACGTAATAAGCCGGACACGCAGAACATAAGGCAATGTAAATAACACCTTGGGTGCTACAATTAGTGAAACCAGGTACCTCAAAAGTCCTATCACAGGACGCAACAGTAATGTAGGGGCCTAAGGAGATGTACCTACACATATTGCATTGATGGCAACAATGTATGCCCTTCCTATTGGTTTCAACTAAATTGTGAGGATTACGTTTTTCCAGAGCCTTTTTTAAATTAAAGTTGTTCCTCAAAACAAAATGTGGTTTCTTCCCCAAAATGTCATACATTTCGGAGTTACCCTTAATAACTCTCCAATTCCTTTCAAGCAATTGCTTGATCCGATTACTATCTGTACTCATGTCAAAAGAACAAATCAAGTTGACATCAGGGTCATCAGCAGTTGACCCAACCCTATGGTTGGTAGTTAGATTTGATGTAATATCCAATAAAGCAGGAAAATCAATAGTCCGTCTGTTGTAAATATCTGTAACTATCTGGGCTAGTAAAGGCTTACCGTATCCCCTTTCTAAAAACATTGAAGTAATAAAATTGAACTCCTGAATGAGATCAACATCCCTGGAGGTCATACGACAAGCCCTAATGAATTGCCCTTTAGGAATGTTAGTTAAAATGTGTTTCGGGTGGCCACTACGAAAATGTAAATATCCATTAGTAAAGGTCTTCTTACGATGGATACGACTATGAAATCTTGCATCAACAACGTCCCACCATAATAAAATATCTAAAAAACTAACGTTTAACCCGACGTTACCCTTCACAAATTTCAAATAACTAGATAAGGAATTAACTTCGGTAATAAAAGCTTCCACACTCATCATGTCCCCCTCAATAATAAAAATTAAATCATCTACAAACCGGGAATAAAAAGAAATTTTATATTTATTGGTCAAGAGGGAAATAAATTCATATTCCCACCAAGCCATAACAATATTGGCATAAGCTAGTGCGGCTGAAGACCCCATGGCAACTCCCCTTTTTTTGCCTATAGTAAACATTTTCAAACAAAAAAAAGTTATTGTGCAATACAATTTCCAAAAAGGTGCAAATAGTGGAAATAGCATTCATACTAAATTCAGGCCTATTCTTAGTTAAAAAACTACTCCTCACAGCATCAACTCCTCCATCATGAGGAATGCAAGTGTATAATGAAATTACGTCAACAGTAAATATAATGTGCTTCTCAGGATCAAAAATGCCTGTTTGACTGTAAACATTAAGTTTTCTTAAAAAATGCCATGAATCTTTAGTGTAAGAATCTTCATTAACAATAATAGGTCCTAAAACGGCATCAATGACCAAAGGAACGCCTTCAGTAACAGAATGTGGGGAGGAAACAATAGGTCTAAGAGGAGGGTTGTTTAGACATTTATGAGTTTTAGGTATACCAAATATAACACCAATTCTGGGTTCCTGCATTACACAAAATTCATACATCTCAAAACTAATGTCACCAGACATGAGAACTTCATACAGATGAGAATGAATTAAACGTTGACTATGGTGAATATCATAAAGAGTAACAACCTCATATTCATCTCTATTGTTCAAAATATCAAACATACTTGTTTTATACATTTCCTGTTCCATAACGACAATGTTTCCCCCTTTATCACTCTTCATAAATCTAAATCTTTCAGTCATGGACCGTAAATTGTTAAAGGCTTTCCTTTCATTTAAAGTCAAATTGTCATGACTTTTAAATCTGGTGTTTAACATATCATGAACATCCTGAATACACATTTCCTCAAACACCTTAATGGTGTGTTGTAACTTAGGTGTATAACAAGAAGGTTTAAAAAAAATTTTTTTAGTTTCAGGCACGTTGTTCATCAGATAAAACAAATTCAATTTCATGGTATATTTTTTAATATCAACTATGGTTTTGTCGTAATTAGCTCTAAAACTAGGAACAAAATTTAAACCAAATTTCAAAACGTTTAACTCGTCATCTGAAAAAACATGAGTGGTCAAGTTAATAATGCTTAAATTATCTAAATGTCCATTCACGTCTCGTCCCCCGAGGAGTTGGACGCTAAAAAAGGTCCGACTCCTGGTGAACACTGTCTTTTGATTTGAATGATTCTTCTTGCTGAAAAAAGAAGAAGCGGCTCCAGAACCGGAACCCACTTTAGATTTAACAGTATTGTCATCCCCTCCAAAAGAAGATGTATCGCTTTCAATAACATCTAACTGGTTCTCACAAGAAACAGTATCAACCTGAAGGTTACCACAAGGCAAAATGTCTGCATGCGCTGTTGTCGACATACCTGATGTAGGTTCTTGATTAACTGAATGAACCACATCAGTACTTAAAACAGAACGGTTACCAGTTGGGACACTTGAAGCCACAGTACTATAAGACACCTTCCCGTTGTAATTAAAACTTTGCCCTTTAAAGTTGTTAGATCTAGCAGTAACAGAAAAATTGTTGTAGGCACTTTTACTGTTGTAAGAAGAAATGTCCCGCGCTAGTTTGAGCTGCTTCTTATTAATAATATCAGCAGAATGTTGTTCAATTTCGTCAGATAAATGATGAAAAAAATCAACAGAATTTTGTCCAACAATTTGATGTTTAAAAAAAAGATTCTATAATAGTAATTTCCTTCTTAAGTAAATCCATCTTAGTCAAATTGTGGTCAATTAATAATTTTAGAAAGCGTAAACCAGCATCGTTGAAAAATGCTACTAAGGTGTCGAACATAGGCTGCCCAACACTAACCCCATTGGGGCATTTAAAAAATTGAAGCCCCTTAGGCACAATTTTTAATTCAATACAACGTAAAAAGTAACAATTCTCAAGATCAATGGATTTATACCTTTTTAACAATCTTGATAATTGCTCACGCGTGTGGTTAAATTCATCATTATTTATCTCTCTAGGAAGACTCCCAGAATGACAGAAAGGATTCTCCGCACAGTCAAAAAGCTGCTCAATACTTCTAGGACCAATAATGCGTTGTTTCTTAACATCGGAATCCTTCACTGAACCGGGAACATTCCCCAAATCAATAACGGTGTCCATCTCATGAAAAGATCCACCAGGACTAGATGCATTAACACCAGGAACTTGCTCATTAGCCTTTGTTACCAAAAATTTTAAGGAGTTCTTGATGTCAACAAGAGTCACCACCAAAAGATTATTTAGATTCATGGTTTCAGAAGTAGGTGTCGGGTGTACCGTCAGGTTTAACAACGAATTGTCAGCAGCCTCCGCCATGGTGCAGGCACAAAGTAACAACGAAGCAAACAAACTGCCAAAGAAGCAAACAACTAATAAACCACAGTGGAGGCAGCAACAAAAAGGCAAAGTCCAAAAAATGTAGCGTGATCCACAGAATAGTGTATATTATTGCCAGTGATAGGGAGAATTCATACCTATCCAGTGCAGCTATCTGTTCAGTCAAGGCAAGGCTGACACTGGCAAAATGGCTCTATGCTCAGTTCAGGCTGGTACTGTGATCATATCTGGATGATGATGATTTCCATTTTAGTCTTTGAGCTTTTTATAGTCTTGAACAAACAACAGGGTCAATAGGTCCAACTAATGAAATATTGATTACAAGCTCATCATGAGTTGATGGAATATTTTAGAAAATTACAGATAATTTCCTAAGTTGTAACCAAGTCTCGTAATGTCTGGTCTTATGCCTTACTTCCCTTTTCTGAAGAACAGTTAGCTCACAAACTTGTGATATAGTTCCTCATTGGAATCCCCCATATTCTGGTAAACATTTTTTAGGCTGATACAGGTCAACAAAAGTTTAGTTATACCAGTAATCAGTGAGCAAGGTCTGCTCTTAAGCATATTGCATTGTTACAATATTAGCAGCATATAGTGAGGTAGATAATCAAACATACACAGTGGTATGTGGCTCGAGGCACAACAAAAAAACAGGTAGACTGTGTGGATCCGTCACAGCATGTTGTAGTAATAATCAGCTGCTCATGTAGACAGCTCCCTGCCCCAGTCACTCTACCATATGCAGACACACACACACACACACACACACACACACACACACACACACACACACACACACACACACACACACACACACACATCTCTAACCTGTCTGCAATCCAGTTTCACCCCGTCCTCCACTGTATTTCATTTACCATTGTGGTACTTATTTATAATGCCCTGGTGACTACTATATCCTCCCCACCCTTATCTGTCATTGGTGCCATTATGGCACTTTAAAGAGTGATCCTTGGTATTTCTAGTGTACCCCCCACGCACAATTCCCATTGTGTTGTCAGTGCCATTACAGCACATTAAGAATATTCCCATGTCTAGTGCTTTCTCAACCCCTGTACTGCCCTTAAGACACTTTGAGTAATCCCTGGTGTCTAGTGATTCCTCTTATCATGTGCACAACTAGAAGTTGAATATGGCCTTTTGGCAGTGTTCAATACAGCGACATGGCAGAGATGGCCATGCTGGTCTACACTCATAGTGAGGTTCTGAATCATGTGACAAAGTAGATGCCTTCCTGTAGGTAGTTCCAAAGAGAGAGCACATGGCTAATTAGCATATACCTCCCCAACATGGCAACAATGCCAGCCCTTTGCAGTGCTGCATGTCTTCATGTTAGCGGATTGTGTCACACCATGGAAAGGCAATTGCTGAATCAAGGTATGGTACTGCAATATATACATGTCACTGTACCTACTTGAATCAACTCTTAAGCTCTTTACTATAATCTAATCTATTTGATTAACAGTTAATTTGTACACATTAAAAGAGCTTAGGGGAATGTTCCCTGTAATACCTTTTTCTGGCCTATACCTTTTTTGATTTGCTTAAAATAATTATAAACAACCTTGCCTATCAGATATTTACTCTTTTATGTGAAACATTTAACTCAAATCGACAAGTTCATGATGCAAATGACTTCAGCTGTCTTACTGCTTCCAGTCTTTTAACTTTTTTCCGCACACCCTCATGCCTCCTCTTTATGACTCCTCCCTCATTTTTCTTGGTCAGTGTGTACATGTTGTATATAAAAAATATCAGCCCAGAAAATTAGGTGGTATTTAACTATTAAAAACTATTCCACTATGTGCCTTGTGTACTTTTTGCTATAATCCATATGGCAGGCATATTTGACTATAAATGCTACAAAAGGTAATGGTATGTTGGTAGACAAGTCCTTAGGTACCTTACAGGAAGAAGTAGTAAGACTGCAACATGATACAGTAGTTGCAACAAAACTGGCCTGTGATCTCTACTAAAGGAAAGTTGAAGGCTTTCCTAGGACTTGCTGTGGCTGTGGCTTGTCCTAGCTGCTGTCAGGGTGTAAGGGTTTCTTGAGGCAGGCAGAGCATTTAATTAACTCAAAAGGATCCCTTGTCTGAACCTATGTTAGTAAATCCTGATTTTAATAAAGATAAACCAGGATAGTACAGATGAATTATCAGGAAACTTTATTGAACCACTAAAGTGAAAGATAAACCCCAGGATTTAATAAACTGCAGGTAGGTACCTTGTAGAGCCTACATGGAATGTATCCGTGTACACGGCCACATTCACCTCTCGACAGCGCGCCACGCATATTAATGATGGTACACTGCTGAGGGAGAACCAAGGAACATGGATATTGGATCAGTGTTGTCTGTTTTTTTAATTTAATTTTATTTTAAATGCATGTTTGTGCGGCACTGCACTGAGCACAGCAATTCCAAGCTGTGCTCACATGTAGACAGCTGACACCTGCCAGACATGTAAAAATAGGATATAATTAATTAACTATTGGTGTGTTTAAGCATGTTTGCGCGATGCAACATGGTGCTCAGCACTAACAGGTAGCCCAGTGGTATATGTGAAGGCATACAGGATTTCTTAATATCCATGTAGCTAAATGGGTAGAGTTATGGCTATATGTGTAGTAGGGTCAAGCTTTGAATACATGGAAGTCAGAACATGTCTGTATTTTTGTTGCACATTATGGATACACTTTTAAAATATGGCTCCACTGTGCTCAAACCTGCTATGCACCACATAAACATGGTAATGGCTGCCAATGTTTGTGCGGTGCTCAGCTTTGCTTAAACCATGGTTGTGCATGTCTGTACACTGCTCAGCTCTGCTTGGCTGGTTTGCACTCTGATAAGCAAAGCAGTGCTTTTTTGAATGTTGCTGAATGACTTGTAAGGGCAGGAATACAGCCTATATTAAGTGCACTAGGTGGGAATTCTGTAGAATCCATTGGAGTTCAATCATCTGTCGATATGGCTGGTGGTGTTGGAGAAGGTGTGTGCTTTTGGGCTCAGTGGTGGGGCTTTCAGGAGTCTAGGAACATGGTTGGGCTCCTTGTCAAAAACAATGATGATAAGCTGCTGCAGGTCATTTTCCAGGGCTCGGACTGTAAGGTGGAGGCCTGGAACTGGCTGGCCAGAGAACTCACCAGTGTTACTGTTATCCCCTGCACAAGTGAGCAGTGTCATCACAACCATGATGACTTGAAAAGAGGAAAGAGGGGAACCTTGGACACCCTGGTCCAAGAAGCGAGGGCAGGGAATGCCCCGCAAATATGCAAATAATTTTTCCTGTTTTACCAATATGTAATCTGAATGTCTGCAAAACTGGTATGCATAATGGTGGTCATGCCAACTGCAGTGTAATAAGCAAGAAAGAGTAAAGGATTAACTGGAATAAAGTATATACAATAAAGTCTGTAGTGTAATAAATGTGGAATTAGAGCTGTAGTGCAATAAATGAGGAATAACTACTGTAGTTCAATAAAAACAAGAAGCAATACCAATAACAGCAAGGAAAATGGTGTACATCAGAAGTGTCTTGTCATAACCATTGCAGAAGAGCTGCATGCAGTGAGTCTGTAAGGTAAGGTTGCTGCAGTCAAGTATAACACTGTAATTGCTGTAGAATGCAAATCTAATGGGTGCAAACTGTATTGCTTAATTCATAGCACTGTTCAAGGCTGTCTCCAGGCCAGTACCAGTCACATAATTCTCTGTCTTCCACAGACTTCAGGTCATAAAGGTATATGGGCAAGGCAGCCCACTCCACAGCCAGATATTGTGTGTGGACTTCACAGATATTTCAAACCAATAACAATAATATGTGTTCACCAGTATTCTTGAAAGTGGAATAAAGCTGTAGTAATATACACAGTATGGTTGTATACCATGCATGTGCGTTCTATTGTCACTGCAGTCTAGCATAACAATGTAACAGTGCTAGAATGCTAGAGGAAAGTCCTGTAACTTGTTTTGCACAATTCATTGTATGTTTCCAGGTGATCTCCAGTAAAGTATCTGTCACCCTGTAGTCAGTAGTGCCTCAGTAGCTTAGTCTGTTAAATTCCTTGTACACTGTACATTTTGCCACACATAGTCCTGGGTTTGAATCCAGTGCTATGTAGCACTACATTTTCAGTATCAGTCACATGATGCTCACAGTTTCTCTCTCCCCAAGAACACAAAACTGTTATGGGTGAGTTGGCCCATATTATGTGCAGATATTGTGTTTAGATCTCTCAGAATGTTACACTCAGTAGAAAGAATGTGTTCACCATCATTGTTGATTCAGAAATAAAACTGTGTAATCCCAGTATGGCTGTATCTCTTGCATATCCCTACTATGCTGCTGCAGTTGATTATTAAATTATTTGCAGATGTCCCCTGCAGTCACAGCTAGTGGGTTCTACTCCCATGGCTGCCAACTAAGCCATGCTGGCTGTATAGTTTAATTACTGTACACAAACATGCCTCTTAAGTGTCACAGTTTCTCATAATGTAATTAAAACAGACTGATCTGTCTGTCACATGTTTACCAGATAAATTATTACATGGAATGCAATGTATTACCAAATCCATTTACAGAATACCCTGGCAGTTATATAAGTCTACATTATGTGAAACCATTCTGAGTAGCTCTGTATCGGCATTTGTCATTGCTTGGCCCTTATTGTCCCATGCTATCATCTTGAGTGGTATGTACGTGCTGCAACAGCTATAGGAGAATTGTAGTCACTGTAATCACAACTGTCAGTACACACCTGTAGAAGTATGTATGACCAGAGCTGTCAGGGATATCATCTGCAATGTCACTAATGGAATGTTGTTCTCTCTCTCTCCCCACTCCTTATCTTAATTTATTCATTATTGTAATGTATTATTATGATGTAATTTTAACATATTTTGTTAGACTAGCTATATTTTGTAAAATATGGTTGATTATTATGTTTTATTATGATTCAGTATTAACATATTTTGTTAAACTGTTTTGTTGGCCATATGGTTTACTTCACACTGGCATGCTGTTACCATACTGACTGTTATGTTACATAATGTTGTGTTGCACATAATATGCATTAATATGTATTTGGATTAATAAATATGATGTTGCAGCCTGTTAATATTAACAATGGTTTGGTTGTTACTAATCGTAACTTATTGGTTTACCTCATGTACCACAGCATGTCAAGGTAGGCTGTTTCCGGCTGATCCCCCTCAACCAGCTGTGGCACCGGGTCCCACCACATCTGGGACCCAGACTGGTGGTGCTACCCCTGCTGCCTCTACATTACCTGTGGCATTGGGAGCAGTGGCAGAGGGAGAGTAGTCATCTGTGATTAGCTACCAGTCCTGGTGTGCAGGACAGTCCACCATGTCTATGAACAGTGCCTGAGTTGGACTGAGGGCATGCTGGATGACCTCATGGTGCAGTGTCACCTTGGTGCCCAGCCTCCAGCACAGCCACCCTCTGGCAGTGAAGAAACAGTGCTGACGGTTCCATGGGTGGGGACATGAGTCACACTACTGCTGTCTGGAGGCATATGGGACACAGATTCCACAACACCCTCCCTGTCAAAAGTGTTCACCCGCCCTTATGTGTCATACACTACCCTTGACTGCTGTCTTGTCTGTTTGCAAATGCATCTTCACTTGCCCAACTTACCTCCCCCACACATACCTATGTCTCTTCCCCAACATTCCACTCTCATCTTAAAAAAAAATGGGGGCACCTGTCCCCCAAAAAATATTGTACCGTACATAGCTGTCTGTTGCACGCATGTATCTACTGGACACACATAATTTGGTCCAATTGGCTTGACAACATAGTTATGTTATCCTCACCCCTCTCTCTGGGGTTTGAGAATCCAAATTCATGTGCAAATCTGTCAAACTGCACAGTTGTTGCTGTACAAGAAATGGATAGCTATCGTTCTTTCCTACACCCTTCCTGCACATCCCTCCCTGCCTTTCCGTATGTTTTTCCCCCATTTCACCACTTTCCTATCATCTCTTTTTTCTTTTCTTTATATTTTGTTTTAGCTCAAAGCTATGTGAAGGGCCTCATCATGCAGCTTTGCTTAGCTCAGCTAAATAGAGCTATAATGAGTATATGTATTTTTAACATTCTAAGTCACATGTACAAAATAAACACCTCTGTCAGGTTTCGAACCCAAGCCAATCACACCTGCAGCACACTGCATTAACCTGCCACAACATGCAACTCTTAATTAAAGCAGTTGGTTTAAGAAAAACATAATAATTGCCAAGTACAGTCATTAGACGCATTTCAGTGGAGCTGTGCTCTGTGCCGCACTTTGCAAACTGGAATAAACAGTAATGGAAAAAATGGGAGTGGACCTTGGATTCTGGAGCAATAGTGCACCACTAGACAGTCAATCACATGATAATGGGTGTAAGTGAGGCCTGTGATAGGAGGCAAATGTGCCCTTTTATCAGTAACATGTAGAAAGTTACCCGCTAATGCATTCATGGCAAAATACATGTTCAACTGGGACTCTGGTGCAGAAATACATCCATATAAAGCCATGTACATACTGATGGATGTAGAAAATGTTTACTTAGTTCAAATCCAGTGTGAAGTCACAGGCCTGCAGGTAGGGACACACTACATATCCATCTAACAGTACTATATGTCACCTAGTACTCTGTTATTGACACTATGCCTAACATATGTACCTTAAACACATGCCTTAATTGCAGTGTAAAGGGTATCCTCACCCTGGCACTGCCTCTACAACAAGGCTGACACAGCTGACACAGATACACCTACAGCTTGTTGTCCTCCAAAGTGTTCGCACTCTCTGCCTGTGTCTATTACCTGCAGCCTGTGGTACACTCAGCTCTATGTAAAGGTTTCTGCTACAGACCTACCCTCTATGATGATGTAGTCTCTGCACCCCAGTAGTGTCCATCTCAACAGCTAGGAAAGGGGGGCCAGATCTACATGAAGGCCTTATATATTGCACAGTGGTTGCATGTCATTGGCTAATGATAGTGCAATTCAGCTGCTTTGGCTACAATTAGCATTTCAGAACCACAGATTGGTTTAGAGATAATCACCTGCTCATGGGGATCATGTTTAAAATGCAGGCAGCTGTCTATGGGGAACCATTCTGTATGAGACCTTACTCACACAGAGCATGCCTTTGTGAAACTTTACCAGACACACAGTTCAACAGAAGAGTACTGCACAATAGCAGGTATGTAACTGTTTTTTGTGTATAACAGGATTCAGATGGGAGGATAGAGGTATGGGGAATAGCGAATACAGCAGTAAGCTGGGCATAGACCTGTGGTAATGACAGGTCAGTGATACCCTGCTATCTTACACCTACAGGAGATGTACAATACATCAGGGTGGCATTGTTTTTTGTCAGTGTAACAAACTAGTGTTGTCGGACTGTCCCTATTTAGTGGTTGTTATAGCACACTGCTATTTGTCTGGCACTGCATGTATGACATATTATTGTGTGGTTGGCCTTAGGGGACACACCACAGTGGATTGGAGTGTTGGGTGCATGGTCATACGGCAGATGCTGTCATGGCACACAGGGAAATACCTCGGTAATGGTACTATCTTGGCTGTCACACTGTGGGTTATGCCATGTGTGAGGAAGCAGTGGATAGTGCCGGCCATTTTGCCCTTGCTGTATATGTACATAGTGGACATCCATGTATCTGATCCTGTAATGTGTTCACCTTGTGTTGTCTTTTAGGAATAATGTACCACAGACAACATCCACCCTTCTCAGATGCAGAGAATGAGATAATCTTGCAAGGACTAAGGCAGCATTATGACATCCTGCTATCCAGGGGGAGACATAATAGGGAACAGTGGGCTGCATTGTGGTCAGACCTTGTCTGTGATGTTAATACCATGGACCAGCAGGGCAGGATATATAAGCAGGTTCCACACTGGGCAACTGATATGATTAATGCTCCACATCAACGGGTAGATATAGCCAGGCATTGTGCTGTCACCAGTGGAGGGCCTGCAGCAGAAAAACTCTCGGTCACTGAGGAATTCCTGGAGTACCTAGGCACACGAGACAGCTCCCAGGGATCCATCAACACTGTAAATCACGGAGGTGGATGCCACAGTTTCCACAGCTGAGGAGCCTGCAGGTAAGCTTACTGTCATCAGCATTGAAATACTGTAGCAGTCAGTGTTCAGGCTGTAGATACATTTATGTGGGGGTCAGGTTTTTGTTGTTTGGGGGGGTGTAACCTCAGGTATACACTCATCCTCAGATTGGGACCAATACAACAAGTAACACAGTAGCTTCTGTAAATGTGAGATATCTGGATGTATTACCTTATTGTGCTGCAGCATGCAGTGGTACTGACATTACCCCACCCTCAACTTTTCACAGGTTTGCCAGGTATTGCCCAAGGCCATGGTCCTGCCCCTGGTAAGTATGATACTTATTTTGTTATGGAGCAGTTATAGTCTGTTATGGTTAAGGGCCAGAATAATGCCCTACATACATGTAATTATGTGTGTAGACAGTGTAGGGTGTTTTTAAATGCCAGTCTGGAAGAGGTACCTAAGGTTTTGAGACGGAGTAGTCACATGAATGTAGTTCAACAAACAGATACACTTTGGCAGTTACAGGTAAGCAGATAAGGCTCCTGGTTTAAATGAGGAAAGGAATCTAAAATGCCTTTTAAAATACAACAGGTTGAAGGCAAATACATTAGGCAGTGAAATGTGCATTTCCATATAATTGTGAAGAGAGTTGTACTGGGTTTTATGTGTTGTTTTTTCAATTATAGTGTCATAGTGAGTAAGTGAAAGGTAAATATTACTGGTCATGTTTGACTTAATTTACTTCAAGTGATGGTTATAAAAGTGCTGAGTTGAATTTGAATTGTGTTCTGTGGTAGTGCTTTGTGGAAAAAGACAGAGAAGGAAGTTGTTTGACCGCTTATCCAGTTGTGGGTCTTTATTGTTATGAGTCTTGGATGCTTTTCATATACAATATTGCAGGTGTTAATGTACTGCTTTTTTCATTCTTATTGCAGGTGACCATGGGAGTTGGATTCTGTCGCCTACACAACCTGATGTCAGTGTCTCCTCTGACACTAATGATGGTGGCCACAGTGAGGCACAGGGTGTCCCAGAAGTAGACATCACTGTTCTGCCCCCATTGTCACCGCACACCGTCTGTATGCCCACACATACCTCATCCCTGGAGGCCACAGATACTGGACAGTCAGAGCATGGAGGAACAGGTAAAGGTGGTAACTATGGCTCCAGTGAGTGTAGACACTGGCCATAGCCAGGGAGCTGGCAATGACCCACATTGGCGGATAGACAGGATTGCTTGTAGGAGGCCTGCTGTCTATCCACCACCCATTGCAGGTGTCACATCACAGGTCAGCCAGCACATGTTTCAGGTTGTCATGGAGACACAAGCATGTTCTGAATGGAACGCCAGGTGTATGTTTAGGTTTATGGCTGCCACACAGTCTGACATCTGTGACAGCCTCCACCACATTGGGGACACCCTGGATCAGTTCATTGATGCAATGGACAGATGGTGGGCTGAGACAGTGTCTGTCTTGGACCGCACATTGTGCTGGAATGTGTGGTTGGAGTTGAATGTCGGACCCATGGACGTAGGTCAGCAACACCATCTGCTGTGAGTCCACATGGACAGGCACACTCATGCTCCTGTAGTGGAAGTACATCCAGCGCTACAGAGAGGAGTGTGCAGTCCATACCACGACATGGAAGGCCATGGGCTTGTGGTCCTGGGTGGTCCTGTGGGGGACATGGTCCTAGCAGAGAGCAGTCACTGTCAGGTACTAGCACCAGTTCTGACCTTGGGCATGGAGATGCCAGTGCAACTCCTGGCAGCCAGTTCCCATGTTCAGGGCCAGAGATGATGAACTGTCAACTCTACCATGTACGGTCCAAAGCTGTCCAACATACACACATGTAGGGCTAGTACTGAGCTTGACTGTGTAGATGCACACATTCACACACCACTATCAAATGCAGATCATCTACAAACACACACAGCACCTCTCCATGGTCCATCTTACATACTCCCTCCTGACTCACAGACATACTGTCTGCCATTTGGGCCAGTCTAGGCCTCCTGCATCCCCACACAACAAACTGTGCAAGTGATGATATTTGTGCCACATCTCTGTCATCCTTTACATCGATGCAGGGAACTGAAGCTACAGGTCAAATGCACAGGGTGACTGTATTACTTAACATGTACTTGTATAATGCAGTGTTGGTTCACCATGCCACTTGTAGTGGTTAACGACAGAAACTGTATACTGGCATTTGTCATATGTATGCCACATACATTTCTGTGGCTTATATGATCCTTATGTTGTATTTTGTTGAATTGGCTGTATAGTTACACAATGACAGGTGTGTCATGGGCCTGTTTATGTTTCTGTTACAGGAGTCTGTTGGGATAACCTATGGATACATATTGGAAATAAAGCAGCACAGGATGGCATGTCAGCACAGCAGACATATGTTGTCAGCAAGGTACAGCACTATAACTGCATGGCTCCATAGGTTCATATGTGTGTAACAGGCTAACAAGGACAATGTTGGCATTCAGCAAACTCGTGCATCCCTAATCTGTGAGAAGGTCTATTACCCTTCATAAGTGCCACCAGAGTTTTGATGGAAATGACACATCTACATATATCCTGTGTCATGTACCAACAGTTGCCCAGCAACAGTTATGGTTGTTGCATTCTGCATCTCAATGTGTAACCTGCACATGATGTGTATCACAGCAGATGTGAGCATGATATACATGGAGGGGACTGTTTCATGTAGGGTGTACTGTCTTTGTTATATATCTGTCTCACAAGCATGTACTGTGCATACCACACTGATGTTGGTGTGTAGCACAGGTGACACATGTTTTAGTCCTGTCATGGATACATGAGAGGTACACAGCGGGAACTGACACCTCCCCATATGTAGCCATACACATCCCCTCTAAAGCATTTTGGAAACAGACTACACATGTCTTCTTCTTCTTTCATCTTTTCCCGGTTAGGGGTTACCACAGCAGATCACCTGTCCGCTCATGATTGGCAGTGGAGTTTTATGGTGTCAAGTTGCCAGCTCGGCACCCAACCTTCTACAGAAGGCACACACATGCACGCACTCATGCATAGGTCCAATTTAGAGTATCCAATTCACCTACAGCATGCCTTTGGGATGTGGGAGGAAACTGGAGCACCTGGAGGAAACCCGCACGACCACAGGGAGGACATGCAGACTCTGCACAGAAGGCACCCCAGCTGAGAATTGAACCAGAGAACCTCTTGCTGTGAGGTGGCAGTGCTAACTGCAGCACCACTGTGACCACCCAAACTACACATGTATGGTCCTGAAATGGACTCCATAGGACATGTTCTTTACAATGTGTATTGGTGTACCTTGGTACCAGTGTGGCTACTACTGTTGTACAATATGCCTATGTAGTGACATAGCAAGGGTGCCATTGTACACAATGATGAGTGCCACATTCAGTATATCAGTGCCAGTCTGTGATGTATGTCCCAAACCTGTTGGTATTGGTTGTACAACAGTTAATGCATCGACATCTTTCCGAACAGTGACAGTCAAAGGATACAGTACTCCCTTTATTCAATCCATATGTCCTATGGTTCCATAACATGTTGTAAAATGCTCTAACAGGCTCACAAAAACACATGGCTACATTGAGGCTAGCACCACTTCCAAAAAGTGTGTACAGGACATGCCAATGTTGGTGTGCACACTTACCTGTGTTATGGTGCATACTACAGATCACAGTACATGGTGCATGCAACACACCTCATGTCTGCTAGTACTATCATTTTAGGACATATGCTTAATGACATATGCAGGCCTTGTGTTCAGTCCATTGTGGGGGCCACATCACTCACTACAAATAAAACACTGCAAAACCCTACATATGTCTAAACTATCAAGGTTATACCATATGGAAATATACACACAACCAAGTGGGATGGAATGAGTTGAGAACCCCTACCTATCTAGTCTTATACCCTATAGATCATGGTACTTATTGCATGCGCCATTGCTTGCATCTGATATTAAACTGTCAGCTGGTAGTCTTAAGGTGGCTGACATAAACAGGCCTTGTAGAAGAGGGCAGTGTGGAAGCCAGCAGTGAGTTACAGGGCTAAAAAGTGCATAACCATTGCAGGTGGATCGCCCATGAGGGTATATTTGTTCATTTGCAGGAAGACACACACACACACACACACACACACACACACACACACACACACACACACACACACACACACACACACACACTGACACAGTCTTGCACCAAGTGGGCTGGAGTGAGATTAGACTCCCTACCTATCTAGTCTTATACACTATAGATCACAATACTTATTGCATGTGCCATGGCTTACATCTGATATTACACTGTTAGCTGGTAGTCTTAAGGTGGCTGACATCATCAGGCCTTGTAGAAAAGGGCAGCATGGAAGCCAGCAGCAAGTTACAGGGCCAAAAAGTGCATAACCATTGCAGGTGATAGCCCATGAGGGCATGCCCATTCATTTCCAGGAAGATAGACACACACACACACACACACACACACACACACACACACACACACACACACACACACACACACACGCACACGCACACGCACACGCACACACACACACAGTCATGTACCAAGTGGGCTGGAGTGAGATTAGAACCCCTACCTGTCTAGTCTTATACACTATAGATCACAGTACTTATCACAACCCCCACACTTTAAGTCTGTTTTATGTGTGATTGCAGGCACAGTACATGTGCATTACACAAACTAGGCCTGTGTAGGTTGGCATCTGAGGCCTGCAGTGTGATATTGCTTCATACTGTTATGTGCATCTAGTATCCTAATAGTGGGATAACTGTAATTATCCTAGCTATGTATGTACAGTTACCAGTAAGGCCATATGTGGCTGCTTGCAGTTACATAGGCATACCTGTGGGCAGGGACAAGCAGCCTTGTCCATACATGCGTTGACAACATTATACATTACAGCACCTGTTCACCTGTGTCTGTCTACGTGGTGACATCCAGCAGGCACAGGGGTCTGTGGGAAAGTGGAATTTGCACTGTTGCATCCTTAGTTTGGATCCTTTGAGCAACAGTATGGCTATGTGATAGTGATGATTTACTCACCATTATTAGGGTATGTTGGGCAATGCAGACATCCACACACACACATTTCTGTATATAACAGGGATGCATATATAACTGTAGCTGCGTGTGTGTATGATATGTATATATGTTATATAGATATATGGGGGGTGTATGTATCATTTTAGTATATTTAGCTATATATATATATATATATATATATATATCTGTATATATATATATATATATATATATATATATCTATTTGATACTACATAGCGATAGATATACTATGCAGGTGAGAAAGAGATAGTGACAGATGGCTATGTATACATATATCTGTATGTATAGACATTTATCCATAACAGGTTATTTTAATGAGGGGGCAACAGGATTGCATCCATAACAGGTTATTTTAATGAGGGGGCAACAGGATTGCACTCATTTTACCTAAGTGTATGGGCATGCCCAGTGGGACTGTCAGTACTAATAAGGTGACTGCAGTCTACATCTACCTGTACTCCAGTCCGGGATTTTGTATGTTACAGATATTAACATCTGCCCCTCTTTCTGCAGTACTGCACTTCACTCAAACTGTCCACAGCATTCCCCAGCTGTGTGCTGTACTTAATCTGTGACTGCTGTTGGTAATGTTACATCACCAACACATCAACAGTCTGCATACCTCTCAACTGTCCTGATTTCTGAGTTTTGCCTCTATGTTTGGTCTGTTCCTCAAACATTTGTGTTTTTTTGGTGAAGTATTGAATATTGACATCAATACATTATACTACTTACAGACAAACATTTGTGTTTCAGATGTTATATCCTTCAGAACATATGTAATAATGCAACACCTTTACTTCCAGTGACTTTCTATGTTTATGGGGACAATATTTGAAATCTGTCCCTATGTTTGGGCCTTTGCCCCCCCCCCCCCATCTTACTGTTTTTTTCCAGATTTCTTGCAGTAAGAGGTATGACAGTCTATGAAAACACCAACATAGTACTACCTTACATGCAAAAGATGTGAGTAGTTCCAGATTAGCACCATCAACACCATCACCCATGCTAGCTTACCTAGTCCACTGAGCCACTCAGGTCACCAGACAGAGAGGAGTCATTCATCACACAATCAACAGTATAAATACGTACATTGTTATCCTGTGTGAGGAGAGACATACGATGGTGTGAGCAATATCTATGTTACAGCCCTGAGACTGCTTGGTCCACTGATATACCATAGGTGATTTTCTGTTAAAGCGGTTGTATGGGTACACTGCTGTGTTGGGGGAGGGGGAACAATGGCATATGATTTGCTGGGATATACAGAAGTCGAAATATCATGTGAGCCCACTGTTTAACATCTCCCTTGACTGATGTAGGGAATATTCCAACCATGAGGCCCAGTGACTACTAAGGAACTCATACTATTGGACTGGGTATTTGAAGTCCCATGTGAATGTCTGTCCAATTAGCCCACTATATTTCCTTGCATAATAACAGCAGATCCATACATATGATATAGTATAGTAATCCTTACAATTAGAATGTAGCTTAGAGACTTACCTTGCAAATGCAGCAGTTGAGAGACCTGTAGTTCAGGGATGACTCTGTGTGATGCAAGCCATACCCAACCAACACATGGATAGATACAGGTTGTGTGGGTTGTCTGGCATCAAAACATTTACTATATGTATGCAAGTAGGAGTAAGGTGTCAGTGAATGGGCTATGCATTGTCTCTTATCCAATGTCAGGGCATACTGGGCATGCCTATGTCTGCCTACAGGGACATCATCTGGGGCACCATCTCGAAGTCCTCTTGATTGTGTGGCTGCAATGACCTAGGCACTGGTGGGTGTCTGTGTAACCCTTCCCTTTGCTGATCTTGCTGCAGCTGTTTCAACAGGATCATATTGCGTAGCATGGCATATACCATGAACATAAGTGCACATGTGGCTGGAGAGTACTGCAGGGCTCCACCAGATATATCAAGACACTGGAGCCGTGACTTCAGCAGCCCAAACACATGTTCTATGATGCTCCTAGTTTGTGTGTGTGCCTCATTATGGGGTTCTTTCATGGCTGCTTCAGGGCGTAGCCAGCATCCCCCAGTATATGGCCATGTGGGATGTCCCACCTAGAAAACATCTGGTACACCAGTGATGCATGCCAGATATGGGAGTCGTGATAACTGCCAGGGCTGCCAGCACACACATTCATGATAATGCCCTGGGCATTGCACACAACCTGGCAGTTGATGGAGTGGTACCCCTTGCGGTTGGCATAGATTCTATCTTCCTCAGTGGGTGGTGCCTTGATGTGTGCATGAGTTCAAACTATGGCCCCCAGTACCTCACGGTAGTGTGCTACATGGTAGAAGTGTTGCATATTGCTGGCCCTCATGTCAGGGGTGTGGGGAAAATAATTGTGCTCACTGGCATGTAGTAGCATGGCATCCTGGAACCAGTGGAGTACCCTGGATGCTGACTCCTGTGAGGCCCCCATCATGTCCTCAGTTGGCCTTTGGAAGATACCTGTGACTGTTATCCTAAGGGCTACACATACCTTTGTTTCCACTGGGATGGGTTCCCCTCTGTTAGCTCTGGGTCTGAGTTGGGCTGGCAGAACTCAGTGAGTTCATGTAGTATGTCCCTGTCAAACCCTGTAGCACACTACAATCTCCAGCTCTTGTAGCTCGTGGAAGGTTACCCTGGTCCTGAACACTCTTGTCCATCTCTGCCTAGGCCTATTGTCAGCAGAACCAGCAGCAGCATTGACTTCAGCATCTAGCACATGTAAACCTGCAGCAGCCCCTAGCATTCTTTAAGTTACAATTCCCAAGTCTGTACTCTAATGGTGCAGAGTATGGGTGAAAAATCAGACTGTAAGGTGTATGCTTAATTTATAGTGCTCTACTGTAGGTGCTGATTGTGTGATTGGCTACCTATGATGCATTCCACCTGCCAAGTACATCAGTAAGAAGATTTAACAGTCCTAATTTAAGTAAAACAGGGGTCATTAGTAATTAATATATCATTGGCTTTTAGATACACTCAGCACAGTGGCACGCCATGCAAACACACAGAAACAAGTACCATGAGGGTAAACCAAGCTTAGCAGTCACTGTACACATCCCCCTGAAAGGTCACGCTCAGCACTGTGGCGTGCCATGCAAACATGCGGAAACACATGCCCCGAAAGTAAATAAAGCTTAACAGTCAGTGTACACAAACCCATGCAGAGCACAGTGGTGTGCCATGCAAACAGGCACAGCTGAGCTCCAATGAGTTTACAAGTCCTCAGACACACCCCTTCTTGATGCCAGCTACCTGTTCTGTGGACACCAACATGGTTCTGTGCCTACATGGAAGGGATATGCAGACATGGATACCTGTTTGCGCTATTCAATAACCCCACCTCATTTGCATAGGGATCCATGCACACAACCTGGAAACTACATTGTTCCAGGCCCTACCCCATTAACAACAGCACCATTCCACCATTGTAGATACTCCACACAGGGTCCTATAATACATTTCTGCCACATACTATTAAATGTGTTTTTTCCACTCTTTTAAAAATTGTTTCATAACATAGGTTCATAGGTTCATAGATTAGTACTAAACTAACTGCCCTTGTGAGACATTTTAAGCCTAGCCAATTATCCCTTATGAGACTCGAACCCTGCACCTTGTGTTTGTAAGGCAAACACCTTAACCATTAGGCCACCTTCCCAACAAACAGTGTGTTTGCACACTGCAGCACGCTGCACAAACATACCCAGATCATTAAAAAAAAATCATTTTAACTTATTTCCCTTATGTTGTTGGACACAAGGTGGATAGTTTTGCTTTTATCTGTATGTGCTATGCCATTTCTGTCCATCTACTTACGTTTTTACAGCCCCTGTTGTCTGTCTAAAATCCTGTACACAGAAGTTTTCCATGTAGAGTATGGACACCGACATGGAGTCTGCAGGGCTACCTATCTGCTTGCTGGATTGCTCTACCTTCCACATTTTCATGAGATTTACCTGCTTCTAAGGTGATTTGCATGCCACAGATACTTCAGTGTTGGTGCTTGCGCACACGCCGCCCACCTGTGTTTACTGAATTGCAAACCTGCTTACTTTCGTGTAAGCAGTGTGCCATAATGCCTACATAGTAAAAAGAACTGTGTAGGCTTGATTAAATTCCCCCAAAACTTTCATCTGCTACATATTATATATAGCAGTCGACTTCTTCAGATCATTGTTAATGCCAGAGTGTTTCTTAACTGAATTTCTTAACTGAACAGTGTTAAGCAGGTTTTAACCCCTGCTCCCCACCAGTGTGTACAGGATAAATATAGCTGTTAAATGTAGAACAGTAGTAGTAATGTTGTAATGGCATCATGTGTAAAGACAGTGTGCAAGCCTAGTTTTAAAAGTCCACACATTTGATTCATTATGATTACCGACTAGACCAGAGTGACAAAATGCTGTTACACTCCCATTATCTGAAATTTAGATGAGTGCCATGATAAATATTCCTTTTATTTGACCGTATTGAACAACATTTTTGAAATAAAATCTGTTTCTTTGTCAGAGGTGGTCATTACTGTTGGTTAAGTAACAGGAATGACCAGATATTGACAAACATGGTGGCTCTGGTAGTAATAGGCAGCCAGTTTGTTTTCCATAAAGACAGGCTGTGATGCTGATTAGCCTCATACAAAGAGATGAAGTGCCAGATCTGAGTAAGTGTAGCTCGATTCATAATAGTATTGGTAGGGAAGGTGAGGGATACTTTTGCCAAAGCATTTTCCAACTTCAAATATAGTGTGGTAATTCCTCCTACCCCTCCTGCTTCAGCAGTAAGGAGGCCAGAGAGCCTGCTGATTAATGTGTGTGTGTGTGTGTTCGTTCACATCCACATGTATATATGTGTTGTCTGTGTTTTGTGTATATGTGCATGCATACTTACGTGTCTTACTTGTGTGCACACACACACATGCACGCCCTTGCCTTCACATGCATGTGCATGCATGCCTGTGTTGTATGTATGTGTGTGCTCATGTGTGCTTGCATTCACCTGTGTACATGTCATACATGTGTGTCAGTGTTGTTTTTGTGTGTGCGCATGTGCATGCCCATGCAGTCGTGTGTGTGTGTGCGCGCACGTGCGCGTATGTGTGTCATACATGTGTGTGTGTGTGTGTGTGTGTATATACGTGCATGCATACACATGTGAAATACATGTATATGTGGGTCTGTGCAATCGAACATCTCTGTATTCATGTAATTGCTTTTTTGTTGAAATTGTATGCAGTTTACTGGTATTTTTAATCTTTTTTCAATACATTTTGTTTTCTTGCTATATAGTGAAGGACATTGTACTTAATACACTTTATTTATATTTTCTATCTCTCTGTTTTTGTTGAACTGAAACAGTTTATCTTGTGGTTCTGCTTCTCTTTTGTTTTCCTCCAACTCCTCTTTTTTCAGTGTTTTATTTGAATCTTTTAATTTCCTGTCATGTTACTTGGCAGGTGTGAGTTCTTGTGCAGACTGCCTGATATGCATAGAGGCAATAAGTACATTTAAATCAAAAACTCTGTCAAATATAACAAAAGAGCCCATCTGTCTGATACTGAAGTAAAAATGAGTATTTATTTATCTTCCTTGATTTGGTGATCTCAGGTCAGGATGAAATGTTAGAGATGTAGCAGTAAATAACAATGGGACGATGATGATACAGAGAAGGTACCCTTGTAAGATTGCAAATCCACCTGTACAATGGTAAGGTTACAACATGGCGGGGATGAAATGAAAATATTTAAAGCTCACAGACTGCCTGAATTTAGAAATAACTGCATATTTTAAATTTTGTCACACAGTCTCAATTGAAATTCTACTACTGTATACATTCAGTCTTCATAAAACAGATAGGAAAACAAAGAGACAGAATTTCATAAGTAGTGTAAATTCCTTCAAAGAACATCAGTTATCACACTGACTTTCTTCCACAAGGAGACATACTTTAGATCCAGTTTTGCAGAAGACAAGTTAACCACCATGTATTTTGGCCTTATTGGTTAGAAGCACAATTAAAATCAAATGAATATCAGCTTATACATTAAAAAAATTCTTAGAAAACAACAAGGACCAGTCAGCTATGGGTGCTAGGCTAGATATTAAAAAAAACAGAGTACAATCCCAAAACTGGCAATAATGATGTATAAAATGTTGTCAGATAACAGAGATTCTGACATATGGTGGGTTTCATAGTGGCAGTAAATAATCGTTTCAAAATGTTCCCCAAAACAGAAAGACAGAATAAAAAGACTTGGAAAAAGTCAAAAGAAATTAAAAATTCTTTTTAATAAGATCAGAGTATAGAAACATTATGCAAGCAACAGAAAAGTGTAGCATAAAGGACTATTGATGATATTTAAGACTGATGAAATGGATGAGTATATAGCAAAAGAAACATGTGATAAAGAATTAAATGTATTTAAAAAGAAGCACCCTGTCAGAATGGATAAGGACAAATGGTATTTTACAGATTTAAATATATGTTTTTGAGGAAATAAAAATAATTTTATCAGGCAAACTGCCTCCTAGAAGAAGAAGGTGAAGGAGATAGCTATAAAGACCTTATTATCATAGTAGATAAGACGTGCTCTCTTGAAACTCAAATAGATGCAATAAGCAAGAGGGTTGCTGGACAGTCATACTTCGTACTGAGATTAAGAAGGTCATGATATCCAGAACTGTTAATTGAAGGCTTTAATTTGATAGGAAGCAGTGATGTTGAATTTACAAGATTATGATTAGTTCTCTGATCATAACTAACTTGTGTGGTTTAGACATGACAATCAAAAATATTTACCTCGACTGGAGCAAAGTAAAGCCAAAGAGGTGACATTTGATATCCATGTTAAGAATGCATAACAAATAATTCAGGATTAGAGATAACAGATCATAATTTTTGTATTTAAAGGTACTTTAACTGCCCCAATATAATGTTAGTTACAGAAAAAAATAAATTGGTATATTTTGCAGCTTTGAAAGTTGTAAAATGCTTAGTGTGGCAAAATAGACAATGACCAAAGCCTTGCTGACCCTCTCATGAATGAATGGCTTTAAAATGTCTTAGCCACTTAACTCTGACATGTTTTTATTCATGATGATGAAGTCTGTTACAGCTTTTAAAGCTGTAAAAAAATTTTAGATATTATTGTCTGCTGTTTAGGACCTTTTGTGTGTCAGAAAGATGCTGAATAAGCTGTTTTCCTGAATTTAGTAATAGTGCTTCTCCATGTTGTGTAGGATTGTCTTTATGGTTCCCTTATAAAAGAAAAATAATATGATAAAGATAATTTAGAGATACTTCGCTAGGAAGATTCTATACCTAAACAATTAATTCTGTGCAGGAAGACTAAGACTACTGAATCATTACAGTCTCCTACAGAAGAAAGGGGGGGTAAAACCTTAATCTTGTAAACTGAGCATGCAGAAGTGAAGCCACATTCAGATAATTTGGACTATTAAGAGAAAGTGCAAACCTTAGAAATGATCAGTTGAATATTGACAAGAATGCATCAGAGTGAATGGTCAAGCCCGTTTGCTGCTCTTTTCAGTTTATTTAACCTGTTATTACTTTCTTGAGCATTAAGACATCTTGGCAGCATGATTTAATTTTCAACTATTAAAGAGGAACTCCAGCAGTTACAGGCAGAATACTTTAAACGTAAAAAAAGTTTATTATAAAACTCCACAGGTTTTTCGTCACTCTCTTAGAGTAACTTATTCAGAATTAAAGACTAATTACAAAGTAACAGTTTTAAAAACCCGGCCACATCATCACATGATATTGTGGACCTATCAGCTCTGCATCACATTTAAACACATACAACATTAAATATGTCAACTAAAGAACAAGTTAAAAATGAACAATAGTATAAAAACTAGTATAAAAATATGAGTGTCAACTAAAAAAGTAATAGTAATAGTTATTAATAATTCAAATGCACTTCTTTTAACAAATTTGACCACCAATTTACATTCGGACAGGTACTATATGTAGCAAACGTATGTACAAAAGATCCTTTAAAACCTTGTCCTAAATAGGAAAAGCAGGTGTGAAATGTTTCTTGTCATCTACTTAAACTTTTTAACTTTAGTAGGCAGGAAATATTACAATTTTCATTCAAACCTGGGTAAGAGAAAGCGTCCAAGGCTAATTGCCATTCTAGTTCGCGTTCCTCAAGCAGTAAACTATTAGGTCCTCCTCTAGTATCTGGCACTATCTGATCAATAGCTTGGAAATTGTATGGCCATTGCTTAAAGACGAGTGCCTAGCTAAAACATTTTCACTTTTGATTTTGTCTATAGCATAAGTGTGCTCGTAAATCCTTTCACGAAACTTCCGGTCAGTTTTTCCGACGTAAAACGCCAGACAGCTGTTACACTTTGCTATGTATACTATTCCCTTGGAGTCACAATTCAGTTTATATTTAATAGAGTACTTGCTGTTGTTACCCACTACAAATGGACTAACAATCCTAATGTGCTTACACATCCTATATGCCCCACATGTAAACATGCCGACAGGTCTTACTTTCTAGGAGGTTTTTCAAGTTAGACCCCCTTCTATAAACTATTTTAGGTAAATTACCTAATCTATCGACTATTAGATTGTTCTTATACAAGAAAGTCCAGTTTTTATATAAAATCATCTTAACCTGTTCACTGTCATTGTTAAAAGTTGTAATGAAACTCATGTTATAAGTGGAGTGTTGGCCGATCTGACCATTACCATCTTGGACAGCTTCGCTGTCCAAAATAAATCGACTAATATACACAAAAAAGATCGATAGTGAAAAGTCAACTTATCAGGGCCACAAGAATGTGTTCGTTGGACAGTGATTTCACAGTTGAATGCCACTTATTGAGAGATATGTTTCAAAAACGTGGTTATCCAACTAATTTAATAGACTCTCTGACTGAGGAAATTCATTATAAATGCAACAATTGTTATTTCAAACCTCTTTTAATACAGATAGATGAAGGCCAGACTACCCAACTAGAGTCTCTTGAAGCTGCCAACTACAATAACAATATTATGCACCAAACTACCATTCACCAGGCAACAACTACCAGTACTTTTATTTTGGACAGCGAATAGTGCCAGATAATAGAGGAGGACCTAGTAGTTTACTGCTTGAGGAACGTGAACTAGAATAGCAATTAGCCTTGGACGCTTTCTCTTACCCAGGTTTGAATGAAAATTGGAATATTTCATACCTACTAAAGTTAAAAAGTTTAAGTAGATGACAAGAAACATTTCACACCTGCTTTTCCTATTTAGGACAAGGTTTCAAAGGTCTGTAGGGATCTTTTGTACATACGTTTGCTACATACAGTACCTGTCCGAATGTAAATTGGTGGTCAAATTTGTTAAAAGAAGTGCATTTGAATTATTAATAACTATTACTTTTACTTTTTTAGTTGACACTCATATTTTTATACTAGTTTTTATACTATTGTTCATTTTTAACTTGTTCTTTAGTTGACATATTTAATGTTGTATGTGTTTAAATGTGATGCAGAGCTGATAGGTCCACAATATCATGTGATGATGTGTGCCGGGTTTTTAAAACTGTTACTTTGTAATTAGTCTTTAATTCTGAATAAGTTACTCTAAGAGAGTGACGAAAAACCTGTGGAGTTTTATAATAAACTTTTTTACGTTTGAAGTGTTCTGCCTGTAACTGCTGGAGTTCCTCTTCAATTGTTTGTTTTTTGCTGTTTTACCTTTCCAGTTTGTTAATTTTCAATTAGTGACAAAGCAGTCCAGGTCTGGTTGCTGCAGTAAATGGGTTTTACTTAAATAACTTAAATTAAACTTTAAATTAAAATTAAATTAAATTTAGAAATTCAACAAAACTACTTGACTGCTCCAGATTATGAATGTCACGTTGGGGTATATCAAGAAAATAAACCCTTAAAGTGGTGATTCAAAGCTTCTTTTGCATTAAAATTATAAACTGGAGAACTTTTGACTCTCTGTTTGGCACAGACAAAAAACTTGAAATGTTATTTCAGAAGTCTTGCAACAAATCTATGGCATGCTCATATGATGGTTAAAACTAAGCATGCTACATCTACTCCTAAACTATGGAAGAACAAAAAGTTAAAATTTCCTTCCACATTCTCAAATAATATAAAACAAACAGAACATCTGCATAAGATGTAAGCAAAACATTCATTCAGTTTCACATACCATTCTTATTTACTAAAGTCTTGAAAAATGTTGAATTTCTGAAAAATTGTATTCACACTTTTAAAGCTTCAGACACTGAATTTTTTTTTTTGTGATTGCACAAACAGCTCTTAAACTCACACCACAGGCACACTCAGTAACATATTATCTGTTAATAACATATTATCCCTACATGGGGTGGTTTATCCTTACACCTACTAAGTTAAATACATTAAATCCATGGTCTCACAACCACATCCAAAGTGAAAGACATACTCATAGGTTCATAGGTAGGTACAAGGCTATTGGCCCTAGGGTCTATATAAGTCTAGCTAAAAAGGTGCCCTGGCTTTCGCCACCCAAAAAAAAAAATTTTTCCTGTGCCCCTGTCGAGCAGAGCCACAGAGGTGATCCCTAGGGTGAATTTCCTATTTCCCATCCAATCATCAAGATTTTTTCTTGAAGAGTGCTAATGTGGAGCCTTGTTTGATATAGATAGGTAGTTTATTCCAAAGTATGGGAAGTCTCTGGGACAGGAATATATCCTTCCAGCATGTTCTGTTTATTGTGGTGACAAGGTTTAGGTTCAGAGAGCATGTAGCTCGGAGGGGATTAGGATTTCTTTAAGTGGAGCATGTCCAACATCTCTGGGTTTGACATAGCTTTGTATGTTAGGCAGAGATTGCCTCTGAGTAGGCGATATGCGATGGAGTAAAGCTGGTGTTTTTTGAGATGGTCTACGTAGGGTATCTGTTTGAGGCCAGTAATCCTCTTTGTGAGGTATGTCCATGGCCTTTTCATTGTTGTAGATGTCTTGTGAGGTACATACAAAAAGGGGGGTTGTACTCTATAAAGGGTCTAATGAGTGATGAGTAGAGGGGAACAATAAACTCACTACTGTGGCAAAGTGATTATCAGAGGAGAGACCACTGTCCACCTGTGTCCCAAGGTCTCTTATCATACTTTTGAGGTTAAGTAGCCTACCACCTATGTGTTAGCTCATGGGTACAGAGTTTTTACCAAAGGGGATGACAATGCAGTTTTTGGCATTGAGCTTGAGGCCATGGCTTTGACACCAGGCATCTGTCTCAGTGAGGCCCTTTTGTAGGATGTCCACATCATTAGGAGTTTCGATTATGGCTCCTAGTTTGCAGTCATCTGTGAACTTCATTAGCCAAAGACCTTCTGTGTTAGCCTGTACTTCAGAAAAGTAGATACCAAACAGGAGAGGACCCAGGACTGAATCCTGTGGTACTCCACTTGTCTGAAGTCGGATTTGGAGTCTGCTACTGTCACAGTGTGGGTTCTGTCAGTGAGCCAGTTGGCAACCCATCTTGTGACATAGGGATTTATACCTAGTTTAGTGAGTTTATCTATAATTCCAGAGTGGGGTATGGTGTCAAAAGCCTTGGCAAGATCTAGATAGGCTGTGTGAACTAACTTACCCTCATCTACGGCTTTGTTGACTGCTTCAAAGACGTTTATCAGATTTAGGAGACATGATCTGCCTTTTACAAACCCGAACTGGATGTAGTCCAGAGTTTGGAGATTACCAATGTCTTTGTTTATAAGTTCCATGATGATATGTTCCATGGCCTTGCAGACCAGGCTCGTTAGGCTAATGGGGTGGTAGTTCCTGGGGTCCATGGTGGCTCTCCCCTTTGTGGAGTGGGATAACCATTACTGTGTGAAATTCAGTGGGCACAAAGCCTGAGGTGAGTCTATGATTGAACATGGTGCTTAGGTGGGGTGCCAGTTCATTCTGTAGTTTGTGTAGAATGCAACCTGGGATGTTGTTAGGTCCCATGGATGCTGTGTTCTTGGCTTTGGAGAGTGTGTTTTTTACCTGTGCAGCCATGATTACTGGAACTTTTCATTCTTCCGGTATAGAGATGGGCCCTTTAGGGAGTGAGGGGGGGGGGGTAAAGTTAGCACTAAACCTATCTGCCAAGATGTTGGCAATATCAGTTGGTTCTGGATATTTAATGCCATTGTGCTGTAACTCAGAGCAAATCTGAGTGTTGCCATCGAGATTCTTGACATAGCTATAGAATGCTTTGTGGTTGTCTTTAGAATCAGTGGTGATTTTGTTTCATAACTAGCTTTGGAGGATTTTATAAAGGATCTCAGCTTCTTACTGAGGCTGACCAGGGAGTTCCTCCAATCATGAGATTTTTACTCTTTTTTGCAACAGTTTCTTTCTTCTGTTGTAGAGTTTGTTTATGGCATTGGACCACCAGATTGGCTTCTTGTTTTGGAGGATAGCATCTTGGTTCTGTTAGGGATAGCACGATCCATGCACTCGTGTAAGTGCTTATAAAGTGCATTTGTGTAGGATTCAGCAGTTGTACCTTTATTGTCCATCTGCATGGGTGTCGTGAAATTTGCCACTTCTGTCTTAAGAAGTGTGAAGTTGGCTTTGGTGAAACTTTTTATGGTGGTTTCCCTAAAGGGGGTGGGGGCGGGATGTGGATGTCTAAGGTAATTAGCTTGTGGTCGGATCTGACCAACGAGGAATTGACCTCTGGTGTGGAACACCAGTCACCCATGTTGGTAATGACCAGGTCTAGGATTTTGCTGCCTTTGGTGGGGGTGTGGATAAGTTGATCCAAGGCGCTGGAATTTATGAATTCCAGAAAATGTTGAGCAAAAGAGTTGGTACATGAGTAGTTTTCCCAGTTAATGGTGGAGTAGTTGAAATTGCCCATTATTAGCGTGTTGGGTTGTACCCTAATATTTTCCAGTGTATCAAGAAATGAGGAGTGGGAATCCTGGGGCATGGTGGGGGATCAGTAGCAAGTTACAATTTAGATTGCGGTCTTGCCCAGAGTTAGTTGCACTTGGATAATCTTGGATGCATTATGCTGAGCAACTAGCCTGGAGGTGTGGATATCCTTAATGAATATGGACACGACTTTACCTTTAGTAAGACGGTCCAGGTTAGGTGGCTGAAAGGTGTGGTATGAATTATAGCCTGGTAATGCAGGGATGCTCTCTGGAGCCTTTAACCAGGTCTCTGTCACTACACAGATGTCGATGTTCTCCATTTTAAGGAATGGCTCGAGTGAATGCATTTTGAGGTTTAGACTTTTACCATTGAGTAGCATTACCCTCAGATTTTGCTTGTTTGTACCTGTTACGGTGGTGAATTTGGCATTTGGACCTTGCCTAAAAAATGCACTATAGGGGTGGCAAGAGCCTTAGCCAGTATCTGGAATCCCAAGGGTGATATGTGCAGGCCATCTCTGGCAAAGCATCATGGTCTGTCGATCATGTCATCCCAGGCAGACAGATACTGGATCCCCTTAGAATGACACCAGAAGCTTAGCCAATTGTTGAAGTCAATCATTTTGTCCTTGTACTGTGGTATCATTCTGGGTGATGGCAGGATGCTACTCAGGGCTTGGGTCATACCTGCCTGGGCTACAAGATCGGAGAGCTCCTCCATGTCTCTTTTCATGTAGCCCAGGGGGGTACATCTCAGGTCATTCACATGGATAATGACAGAGTCATATTTGTACTTGTTGTGGAGTGACCAGAGTGCGTGTGTTATGTGGCAGATGCTGGCACCCAACAGGCAGCTGACAGTAACTTTCTCCTTGTTTAGCCTGGTGAGTGCAACATCATTGTGCCTGTCTATAGAGTCACCTATGACTAGAGTGTTGGGTACGTTGTTATGCTTTATGGGCTGTGGTTGAGTGGCACACTGAGTTTGTGGGCTATGTGTCATTTGGGTTGTGTTGGGGGGTGGAGGTTGCTTGCGTTTCTGTTTTGGAGGTCTCTGTTGCTTGAGCAGATTTTTATTGAAAGCCTCCGTGAATGTAGGTGTGTGTTTTGTGTTTCTATGTGTGTGTTTTGGTGGTGTAGGTTTTGAGGGACTATGTGATGAGTGTGGTGTGGTGCAAGTGTTTACCTTCTCCTCTTGACTGTCTAGTCTAGTCTTGGGTGAAGAGAGCTTTGCTTCCAGTTTGGCTATATAAATGCATCTCTCACAGGTTGTAGTGTTGGGTGGTAGGAGGAGAGGGTTGTCTGTATACATGAGGCAATTGCTGCATTGCCCCAAGATGCCCAGATTCATCAGGTAGACAGGAGAAAACACAGGGAGCTGACCCTTAGACATGCCAGGATAGATGCTTATTTTTTAAGAACTAAAAACTGTTTTCCTCTAGTCAATGAGGAAAGTTGAGTGCTGTAGTAATTTGTAACTTATTTAGTGCTTGCAACGAGTTCTGAACAAGTGCTGACCTCAAAGAAACAGATTTGAGTGCTAAAACTAAAAAACTGGCTAGTTCTAAGGGAAAATTTGAAGAGCAGACTTTATAGTTTAACCCTAGCTAAGTGACGATGCATAAGGTGTATTTTTTTTAATATAACAGTAGCAAATGAGCAAACTGATTTAAACAAATTAACCAATAAAAAGCTAAAAACTGAGCCCCATTCCAGCAGTCTTCGATCAGACAAGTTCTAACTGCACACTCCTGCCACTAGGGTGCCAGGGGAACCTTCTTCAAAAAAAGATGGTCTGGATTAGTGCTCAAGTTATACAACCAAAGCTAGATTCAGCATGTCTGAATTTAGTCTATGCTACAGTAAACAAGGCATACCAATTTCAGAAAGAACTATACTACATATAAGTACCATATACTACATATAAGTAACATATACTATTGTTGACCGTTGTTGACATTATGACAGTATGTATATGGACTGTAAATTAACGTGATCAATGCATCAGTCAAACTTTTCAGCAAAATATGTACTCAACAGAATCAGTTCTCAGTAGAATGAACTGCAACCATATGGATATAGGTAGAAAGAGTAAAGTTGTAAGACATCTGAGAGACAGTGAATCAAAGCAATTGGCCACATAACTATCCTATTGCTAGAACATTTTAATAACCACAAATCATCAAAAATCACTGGTATGATTTACTAATACAGTGCAGTACACATGTTAGAGTGAAATATAGTTAAATAATAAATGGCATCAAACATGTAGATTGTACCTAAATAGTGTCAGAAGATTAAGCAATTGATAGGAATAATGCTGTTGTAAACCACAAGAGGTGTGGGTGTTCCTGTAAGTGTATTGATGCCTAGGTTGTTCATAAGAGGTGTGGGTGTTGTTGTCAGTGTATTGATGCCTAGGTTGTAAAACACGAGGTTGGGTGTCACTGTCAGCATATCAAATCCTAGGTTGTAAAACACAAGAGGTTGGGTGTCACTGTCAGCATATCGATGCCAAGGTTGTGAAACACAAGAGGTGTGGATGTTTCAGTTAGCTCATCAATGCCTAGGTTTTAAAATACAAGAGGTGTGGGTGTTGCGGTCAGTGTATCAATGCCTTAGTGTTGTAGTGGGACAGCCAGCTGCAGTACAGACATGGAGATGGTTTGGTTCTGTCCTGCTCATTTACCAAGGTACTAATGACAGATAGGTTCATAGGTTGGTACTAGGCTATCAGCCCTAGGGCCTATACAAGCCTAGCCATAACAATTCCCTGGCTATTTCTTCCCACACTGTTTACTTCCCTGGACCCCTGTCTAGCAGGGTGACTGACGTGATCCCTGGGGTGAATTTCCTTTCTCCCATCCAATCGTCAAGGTTCCTTTTGAAGAGGGCCAAAGAGGCACTCTGCTTGACATGTATGGGCAATCTATTCCAGAGTCTGGGGAGTCTCTGGGTCAGGAACCTTTCCCTCCAGAATGTTTTGTTTATTGTGATGACAAGGTTTAGATCCCTGGACCGTGTGGCTCTGAGGGATTGGGATTTCTTTACGTGTAGCATGTCCAACAGCTCTGGGTTTGACATGGCCTTGTATGTTAAGCAGAGATCGCATCTGAGTAGACGATATGCGACAGAGTTTAGCTGGAGATTTTTAAGGCGGTCAGCGTAGGGCATCTGCTTTAGGTCTGTGATTCTTTTAGTGAGGTACTTCTGCGGCCTTTCCAGTTGTTGCAGATGTCTTGAGTGGTACATACCAAACAGGGCATTGTATTCTATAATGGGTCTAATGAGGGATGAGTACAGTGGGACAATGACCTCCTTTTTTCTGGATGAAAAGCCCTTAGTGATGAGGTGTGCCACATAGAAGGATTTCCTGACTGTTGTGGCGATGTGGTTATCGAAGGTGAGACCACTGTCCACCTGTGCCCCTAAGTCTCTTATCACACTTTCGGTGTTTAGTGTACTGCCACCTATATGGTAATTCACAGATACATGTTTTTTCCCAAAGGGGATAACTATACATTTCTTGGCATTTCTTGGCACAACCAAAATTCTCTTTTTTGGTAGATAATGGAAGTGACAATGTCACAACTCCAAACCATTCTTCTGTTTCAGTGAGGTCATGCATTTTCCAGAAGGAGTTAATGAAGACTGGTGGAGCTTGAGAAGTAGCAGGTGTTCTGGTCTGGAATGTCTGCAAACAAGCAGGAAGATAGGTCTTCTCAAAATACTGCAATGAGTAGAGCCAAATATCAGGAAAGAGGGCTTTCAATTCTTGGCAGAGAATCAGCACATTGGTTTCTGTAAGAGATGGTAGACACTCACCCTGACAAGACTGTTGAACTACATAGCAATACCAAATGAAGGTAATAGTCCCAAGGCTTGTAATTTTTCTCCATATATTTTGACATGGCTAGAGGAATTAGCCCTTAGACATCACACCAGGTATCCTGCACATTACACTCCTTCTGGCTCAAGGTAAGACAGTATAAATTTAGGGCTAGCAATATGGCCACACTCATCAACAATTCTGAATAATATACTCCACTTTACTTTATATGTCTGGTCCTCTTTCATGGTATTAGTGTAAACACAAGAGGCATACACTTCTGCCTACTATAGATTTCTGCTCTGACATGTTGAGAATATAACTGTTTGTGCATCTGTCAATTCCATAGTTATGTTCTGCCAATGAGTCAAATGTTCAACGATGATGAGTACCTAACATTATTAATTATTGACATTACTGAAATTGTCCCGTGGCAGGGCTAGCCACCCAGAAGTGTAAACCTTGGCTCTAGGTGATTGTCATTGTTGAAATGACACTATGACCCCATGTGCAAAAATTGGAAAAAGGAGTTGTGGATGGAGAGATGGATGGATTACTGCAACTGTCATGACAAAGCTTTTCTCTTTCTAATACAGCTGCAGCAAGTGGTTATATAGCAAAGTACAGTTAGAAGGATGCGGTGTTAGCCGTGTGAATTTTAGCTAGGAACTTGCTCTGCCATCACATACACCCTGTTCAAAAGCTGTGCTGGAGCCTATCATAAAAAACATGTTAATTTCACCAGATGTAACTCTCATTCGGTCTGTGACCACTTCACAGGGTTGGTCAAGGGTAATGGACCCGAGTATCACATAACTTTAATTAATTCATCTTTTTTTGCATCTCACATCCTATTGGTGGGTAGGGTTGGGGGGGCAGGTTCCTGGTGATTGGAGACTGAATGGATCGATGCCTGTCCTCTCCTGATGTGGTAGACAGTGTTATAGCCTAACCATTGCACATATTGCTCTGTGTCCCTAGTATCTCTTGTCCATTACATTCCTCTTGTTCTCATATAGACAACCATCCTTCCTGACCTAGGACATAATGGTATACAGCTCCTACTACACTGGGTGCAAGTGATATGGTGTCCTGTATGTCCTACATCTCTGAAGCATCCCTTGTGGATGCAATATACATGTATAGCGGTTGCCCCTGTGCTCGGCTGTAAACAAATGTCTGCTGAATATAACAAATGTGTTCAAATGGTGCACTTGGTTATCCCATATCAGGGGCAACACCCATTACCTGACATCACATCCTCATTTTGCAGACTTCCAGCAGAAACAATCACACAGCAGTGACTGCTATGCCACGATCCTCAGTAAGCACACATTCATAATGGCAGATGCCACAGATTGCATTGAATGAAGTGGTGACTATATGAATTTCATTTCATTACTATGGATTTAGTCACCTGGCCAGTATACCCATGGTGACATATAAACTTTAAACATGGCACATGTAATGATGCCCGAATATGGAGGTGGTTCTTGTTTGCATCCAGCTGTGGACATTTTCTGACAGCCAGATATATATCCTCATGTTGTTACTGCTCCTTAGTATGAATATCTTTTATTTATTCCCAGTGTGCATTGCCCAAGCCTTTCATTAAATCCTTGCATGTATTCATTTGAACTGGTGGGGACATTTCTGATTGAACTGTTGACTTAATAGATCACAACCTGTTTATGGTGTGCTGTGGATGTGTGTGTGTTGTATAACATTGTCTTTGTGACTTGCCAGTTAACAGGTGTTACATATCATGTGATCTGTGGTTTTATGCTTTAACTGTGACCACTCTCTCTTCTTTGGTGCCATCTTCATATACAGGGATCCACAGACTTTACAGCGCATGGAGACATTCAGTAACATCTTTATGGAGAGTCACCAATTTGTGATGGCCAAAACCTTCTAACAATAGCATCACTACACAGATCCAATTAATTTCATTCACTGCTTCTCTGATGTGATATAACTTTACTACTGTTACAAATGCATGAGTGTGTGTGTGTGTGTGTGTGTGTGTGTGTGTGTGTGTGTGTGTATGCAACGTACACACATATGTATAATCGATACATAAGCCATCTCTCTCAAACAAAAGCAACAGGAAAAATATGTAGAACAACAAACCATCATAAACTGAAGATAACAGCACAACGTTGTGGATTAGAGATACCATATAATTATGACTCCTTTTATTTATGTACTAATTTGCAACGAGCTGCACAGACAGATGTCTAGTCTAACAGATCTGCAAAACAGTAACTCTTACAAATACAGATGTTGATAATATAGATGCATGTTAAAATGTCAACATTAATAGACAAACACTGTCCTATAAACTATGGAAAAATGGGACAGCAAACTTTTGTGATAGAAATCAAGGTATAATTGTAATGTATTACGGTTAGGAAGAGAAGAGACTTGCCATATTTTCACAGGAAATATATTTAAGAAAAAACTTCAAGGCCACGTTGAAGTGGTATTTAAGGTTCTGTAAGAGCATTGAAGAGAAGAGTAAATTCACATTTGATTAAAAGCTGAAGACATTGGGCTAGATTCAATAAAGTCTACACAATATGAACACAGTAAAATTCTTGTCACATTTTTTGTGCCTCCTAGTCACTCAGAAAGATTACACGATGTGTGCATGTAGCCTACACTTTGTGGTAACCTTTATGAATCCCCCTTGATATTTAAAGCTGCAAGAATATCAGTAGGAAAACTAAAATTAGGAGGGAGAAGGTATGAGTTATGTCTGTGCACTTAGAACAGTGTGCAGTTAGTGTAGGCTTTATTGAATCCCGGCCATTATTTATGTTTGTCTTTGATGTAAGTGAAATAGTAATTTGTATGCTTGCTCCTGTTTATTTGTTTTTATTTATTTAGCCTTTATTGACCAGGTTAATCCTACTAAGCTAATAGTCTCTTTTCAGGGGATATCTGAAGGGATAAGTTTTACACTAGGGGAAATTTGGCCAGGGTATCAGGGAGCTTCCCAAGTGCTTTTTAATATGTGACATGGGATCTTTTATATCCACCTGAGTTACCACCAACTCAAGCAAATGGGTTTCAGTTTAATGTTTCTTCCAAAGGACGGTACACTTGGAGTGCAGCACCTTCCTTATGTTCCACTACAATGTCAGCAATTGATCTACCTGGTATGGGAGTAGAACCCACAACCTTTTGCATCAAAGGGGACCGGGCTACTTGTAGTGCTACTGGCACTATTGATAAATTTCTTATTGTAGAACTATATGACCTTAAGGTAGGGATGTGATGTTAAAGTGTGGCTGTTGCACCAGGTATGGAATAAGACAGCATGATATTTATGTGGATGTTTGATGTAGTCTGCAGGTACAGTTTAAAAGCAATGCACGATGGTCATGGATGACTGTATTCTTAATCCAACATAAGTTACTTCAATATTATACGTTAACTGTTAATTCTTTGAAAGTGGTGTTTGTGAAAAACTTACTTAAAGTGATATTTTTGCATAGCAATAGGCTAACCAAAGCAACTTTAGGCATGCACAACTATGCAAATTATTTATGCGGTTCAAAATATTATATGTTCTTTTATTCATTACGTTGTACACTGTGACTTTAGTATATTTAAATAATGAAAACTTCTGTGGTTGTTTTTTGAGCAATTTAACAGAGAAGCAGGAAAAATGTTACTCTGTATAATAAAGTTAGTAAGTTAGTGGATAACACAGAGCGGAAGAACTGAATACCCCTCAGTAGGCAGGTAATTCTGTAGGCAAATCATATGCTACATAAAACCTCTCCTTCCAGTTTAGGTATGTATAGTTTCCTTGCAGTTTAGGTATATCTTACCTTCCTGAGATTTGCTTTTGAAGATTACACGATGCTACATTTTCTAATCAGAAATGTAACCTTACTGCATTCAGTCAGGAATACCAATCCAGATGCTGTGATGACAGAATGAAATGATGGCTTATAAAAAGAATCAGCAAAATAAATCTGCAGCGGATTTAGTACATACTGAAGAGAACAACTGCAGAACAAAGCAGCACAATGTTTTTAAAATGCCTTTTTATTGTCTGGGTGGTAGCATTGATGCTTTGTACATTAAAAGAGCACAGATATTTGTTACTTTGTACATTAAAAGAGCACAGATATTTGCTTTTATGAGCCTGAGATATCACCATCTGTTTGCACAAGGTTTTCTCACAAGTTGCTAACCACATTATAAAGATGTGCAGCTGAGAAACTCATAAATAATGTTATAACTATGGGAAACCAAGTCCTCTGCTTTCTTCTGTTGCTGCCTTCAGAATTATGTATTTCACTCTTGGCGTTTAGCCAGCCCATGATAGGTCTTGAGATTTCTGTTTTCTAAATTGTAATCCCTCTATTCCCAAGTTAAATTAGACTCAGCTGGAGAGTGCAGTTCCTGCTTCTGGTTTCTGAAAAGAAATATGGCAGTATGGATAAAACTAGTTGTTTCAGTATTTATGTTGAAAAGGCATATCATTTTTTTTAATTAATACAGGGATTGCATATTTGTTCAGGTATTAAACCATTCATCACCTGCACTTTGCAGGCATGGGTTTGACACCTATGACCACTTTTTAGATGATGCGGTATTCCATGCTAGTCACATTAGTGGACTATATCACTCTATGACCACTTTTTAGATAATGCGGTATTCCATGCTAGTCACATTAGTGGACTGTATCACTCTATGACCACTTTTTAGAGAATTCAGTATTCCATGCTAGTCGCATTAGTGGACTATATCACTATATGATATGGTCATATATATGACCACTTTTTAGATAATGTGGCATTACATACTAGTCACATTAGTGGACTCTATCACTTTTGTTACCCTGTTGAAGCATATTTGTTGTATTTTACTCGGCTAACAACAACTAATCAATCAACTGACCAATAAAATAACTAGGTAACCAGTGTATGGAATAAATCAATATACAAGCCATTACATTTGACAATAATAGGGCTATGGGCCCACAAAAATGTGATCACATCTATCATCAAATGAGTTTATTTATATGTTAACTTTCTTGTTATAAAACCAATATTTTTCTTTAATGACATAAGCATCAGGAATGGGTACCTTTTGTTGCTCATTTTAAATTGTAACTCTTAAAAGTAATTAAATTCTAACCATATTCTAATGGCATTACGGAATGTCGATGCTGGATGTAATTAACTATTTCTTTAAGTGTTGATTTTAACTTTAAAGAAAAAAACACAAGGATAACCACCATGGTTTTGCATGGCATTCTTGGTCATTATTTCTGTCAGCATCCCAAGCAATAAATCAGCAGGCATAACGTCTGCATCTGTATTAAATACGGCATCATCTGATGTTAATCTTGACAGTCTGCAGAATTGGCCCTTTAGTATATTTCTATATATGTATCCAGGATGCATACTATTAAGCTGCAAATAGCTATTCCTTTTTACATTTTTGGTAGCTGTATTGATTTTTTGGATGTAACTCCTTATAAAGATTTAAATTTTTGTTTAGTTACAAAACTATATATTTTTTGAATAGAGTTTATACACAGACAGGGATTAATAAGGCATTAGAAGATGTTAGGAGGGTGGCCTAATGGTTAAGGTGTTTGCCTTACAAACACAAAGTGCAGGGTTTGAGTCTCACAAGGAATAATTGGCTAGGCTTAAAATGGCTCGCAAAGGCAGTTAGCCTAGTACTAACCCATGATGAAGTTAAGGATCAATGTAAAAACAGTATGTGGGTCTTTATTTTATACCCAAAGACAAAGTACAGGATTTGAATGAAACAACAAATGAAAACTAAGTATGGAAACAAACAAAGAAAAATGACCCTTTATTATGACTTTTAACGGTAATTGTCATTTTATTATAAATATTACTAAAGGAAAATGGTCTATTTTAATAACTTCACCTGCTATTTTAAAAATTGAAGTTATGCATCCCCGGATACTATTTAAAAACAAAATGAACTTAAACAGGCAGTTATGTTAGGAGATATACGGAATACTGATATTATGAGAAATGTGACTTTAAATGTATGTTGGGTACAGCCCCACGTTTAAAATGTAATTATTGTGGTTATATAGAAGTGACTTCATTTAAGCATCCTAAAACTAAATATAAGTTTGAATTCTCTTATCATGCTGGCTGTGAAAGTACAAATCTGGTATATGTTGCCAAATGTTCTGGCTCCACTTCCTTCTATATAGGGAAAGCCAGCTATGAAGGCAGAATTGTGTCTGGCACCAAAAACAACCAGAAAACCTTCTATAGCTATATCAAAAGCCTCCAAGGCAATACCCAGATTTGCTCTGAGTTATTGCACAATGGCATCTCCTATACTGAGCCAACAAATATAGCCAACATACTGGGTGACAGATTCAGTGCCAACTTTACCCCTCTACCATCCCCCAAGGGCCCTATCACAATACCAGAAGAAAGCCTGGTACCCACCATTTCTGTGGCAGAGGTAAAAGCTGCATTGTGCAAAGCCAAGAATACAGTGTCCATAGGACCTGATAATATCCCTGGCTGTATCCTACATGAGCTACAAAATGAACTGGTACCACATCTGTATGCCCCGTTCAATCACAGCCTTCCTTCAGGCTTTGTCCCTAATGAATGGCGCACTACCACAGTCATCCTGCTCCATAAAGGAGGAGCAACTACAGACCCTGGGAACTATCACCCCATTAGCCTGACGAGTTTGATATGCAAAGCTATGGAGTACATCATCATGGACCTGCTTAACAAAGATATAGGCAATCTCCAAACTTTTGACCCCACACAGTTTGGCTTTACCAAGGGGAGATCCTGCCTGTTGAACCTGGGTGACTTCTTCAAGGCAGTCACCAAGGCTGTAAATGAGGGTAAGGCAGTGCATACATCCTACTTTGACCTGGCAAAGGCCTTTGATATCATTCCCCACTCAGGTATCACTGATAAACTCACTGTTCATCAATCCTTACATCACTAGGTGGGTGGCAAATTGGCTCTCAGGCAGGACCCAGAGAGTGAAAGTTGCAGATTCAAAGTCAGACTGTTGACCAGTCACAAGTGGAGTCCCACAGGGCTCGGTCCTGGGCCCTCTTCTGTTTGGCATCTATTTCTCAGAAGTCCAAGCCAACACAGAAGGACTCTGGATGGCCAGGTTAGCTGATGACTGCAAGTTAAGAGTCATTATCAACTCCCCAAGTGATGCAGACATCCTACAAAAGAACCTCTCTGAGACCAGTGACTGGTGTCAGAACCATGGCCTGAAACTTAACATCAGAACTGCGTTATCATCCCCTTCGGAAAAAACTCAGTTCTCATGAATTGCCACGTTGATGGGAGCCCACTGAACATAGAAGGGGCCATAAGAGATCTGGGCACCCACCTTTGACCACCACATTGCCACTGTGGTCAGAAAGTCCTTCTATGTGGCACATCTTATAACCAAAGGTTTCGCATCCAGGAAGAAAAAGGTCATCATCCCTCTCTACTCATCCCTTCTTAGAACAATCATAAAATATAATGGCCCATTTGACATGTACCTGACCAGACACCTACAAGAGCTGGAGAGGTCACAAAAGTACCTCACAAAAAGGATCCTAGGCCTTAAACACATGTCCTATATGGACAAACTCAAGAAACTTCAGCTGTTCAGTCTCTTATCATCTACTTAGAGATGATCTCTGCTCGACTTACAAAGCCATGTCTGACCCAGCCCTACCTGAAATTCTACACCTAAAGAAATCCCAATTCCCCTATGCCACATGTTCCAACATGTTCCAGAGATCACAACCTCATTACCACAATTAACAGAACATGCTGGAGGGACAGGTTCATCTCCCAAAGACTGCTCATACTCTGGAATAAGCTTCCCATTCATGTCAAGCAGAGCACCTCGCTGGCCCACTTCAAGAGAAATCTTGACGAGTGGATGGGTAACAGAAAGTTCACCCCAGGGATCACTCCAGTTGCCCCTACTGGATAGGGGCACTGTGAACTAACATCAGGTAGCACGGTGCCTGTGCAATTTTTTGGGGCTAGGCTTGTAAAGGCTCCAGGGCCATTAGCCTAGTACACACCTATGAACCCATGAAAACAAATAGATGGTTACGTGATATAAAGAAACAGAATTCTATGAGTGCTCTAGCTAAAGATATTATGTTGATTGGCACAATGCATAGTTTTAAATTTTTAGTTATACAACTAATTAACAGTGGGATTAGGAAGGGTGGTGTAATTAAGTACAAACTAAGTATTAACTTAGATGTGAAGGATGTGAATAAGAATGTATTATTAGGTTGAATGCACTATAATATCCAGGCTTCAATGAGCATTCCTCTTTAAAACCTGTTTTAAAGTCTAAAAAGTAACCTCGTTGACTTATTTGTTAGGTAAATATCTTAATGAGATTTTAAATTGGATGCTTGAATTATTAATTATGTAATTGATTTAAACTGAATATATATATATATATATATATATATATATATATATATATATATGTGTGTGTATATATATATATATATATATATATATATATATATATATATATATATATATATATATATATATATATAAGCTTGAGCAATATGTATTACTTAAAAAGTGTGTTGTATAAATGAAAGCTTGTTGTTGTTGTTTCTTTCGGCTTATCCCGGTTAGGTGTTGCCACAGTAGAACTCTGGTCTGCTAATGTTTGGTAGTGGATTTTTACGTGCCGAGTCACCAGCCCTGACGCACAACCTTCAACGAAGGCATGCCCATTCACACATGCCTCCACACAGAAGACGCTCTAGCTGAGAATCGAACGTGACAACGTCTTGCTGTGAGGCGACAATAAAATTGTAATATTGTCGTGAATTATCTCCTTCAGTTTCTACATTATATTTTCTTTTGAACAGTTAGCACCTTTGCCCCTGAATATATTTATTCTATATAGTCATCTGGAATAGATTTATCTTAGAATAATCTGTAAATGCAGATGTTATAAAGTAACTCAGGTTTCACACTTACAGAAAATGTTGCATGACGGTCAGATTTGACCAGTAATTTAGTAACTATGGGTTTTGAGTATGGTGGACTATATTTGTGAGTACTAGGTCTAATATTTTTGAGCCCTTCATTAGGATTTGGACAAGTTGGTCCAAGGAGTTGGCATTAAAGAAATCCAAGAATACTTGTTCATGGTATTGTAGGTTCCCCAGTTAATGGAAGGATAGATGAAGTCACCCAAGAGGATAGCATTTAGAATGTCTATTGGTGTCATAGAAGGGTTGCAGTAACTGGCTACCATATGGTATTGGGTTTTGTTTACTGAAAGAAGAACATGGAAAAGTTCTAGGTCACTGAACTGAATTAGAAATCAGGAAGTGAAGTGGGTTCTTAAGAAAACAGATAAACACACACTAGCTACTAGTTACAATTTGGCATGGGGTCTGAAGGAGGGGTGTGCATTAAATACCTGCTCTGTGGGGGTGCTATCACTGTTTTGAGACAATATTTCAGTAACTACACATAAACCAATATTTTCAAAGGTTAGGAATGCACGTAAAGGATTGCAACTTTTCTTAGACCTCTAGCATAGAGTAGTTCTATTTTTATATGATTTTGATTGTGGTTGACTATGGGGGGAGATTGACCGTGCCTAAAAATGACACTATAGGGGAAGAACAAATCTTTGCAAATATAGGGAAGCCATGAGAAAAGAGATGAAGACAATCCCTAGCAAAGCAGTTGGGGTTGTCATCCATCTCATTTCAGGGTGATAAATATTATATCCCCCTGGAATGACACAAGTAGTTAAACCAATAATTTTAGTAGATTATCTTTTGTTTGTGGCATCATTCTCATTGATGGTAAGATACTACTCAGTATTTCTTGCTGGCATTAGGATGATCAGAGAGTCATATTAACATGACATCACAAGTGCAGTAACCATGACACTTTAACATGACATCACAAGTGCTGCAACCATAACATTTAAAGGTACATCTCCTCAAAGGTGTGGGCTGAGGCAACTAATCTTTTAAAATATGACTCCTCCTATAAGTATAACAAGGTCAGTCTTCTACAAAGATGGATATTTTGCTTTTGCTAAGCAAAGGTTTAGCTACACTTAGTTGCTATTTCTACTTGTGTACAAATAGATGAGAAGAATGTCAATAAATTAAAATTATGTCTAGATATGAAGACAGTGCAAGATACTTGGCTTTAGCAATTGGCTAGCTAGTTAGTGTTATTCATAAGGATTTGGTAAGTGTCAGTCTTGGATGATATGGTAGATAAGGCTTTCTTTTTCTCAAGGGATGGCTTACGGTCTTGTTATATTACTTCTGCATACTGACCATAAAAATACTAACAACTGTAAATAAACAAAGTAACAAAACAAGAAAATAGCTTAAAGGCCAAGAGAACTAACTTTTATGACAAAGCCAATATTCAGAAAGTGCTTTCGTCCACACAGTGAATGTAATGTTGACTTGAAATTTATTGTGTTAGATCCGCATACTGGCTAAAGCCTTTGGTGCTCCAAAGCACTGTTTGTTTACACAAAATTTCCAGTTCCCCATTAAATCAGTGAACACTGTTTAATTGATCCTTTTTAATCGAAATGGCAAAATCCCAAATGCACGGGACAGTGATTTTTTTTTTTCCAAGGGGAAAAAAAAAATCACTGAGCCATTTTCGGGACTTTGCCATTTCCTCCACTGTGGTGCGATCATGAGTTGGTATATTTAAGTAGCGGGTGTGTGGGGGGCACACCCCACTTTATTTTGTGTTTGGGCTTTTTTTTTTTTAACGGAGCAGCGATTTTTTTCCCTGGGAAAAAGAAATCGCTGTTCCGTGTGTTCGGCATTTTGCCGTTTCGATATTTTAAGGTCGATTATACAGTGTTTGCTATTTTAAGTGTTTGCTGTTATAATATAGACCCAAATTCCCTACTGGACATTCCAATATGGCAAAAAAAGCCAAATTAATCAATGCAAAGAAGGCAGCCCCAAAGGTATTTGAAGAGAAATATAGGCAAAGGCATCCAGATATGGAAAATTTCACAATAAAAAAAATATCACAAAGATGGACTGTAGAAAAGAAGATCAGTAAAGTAGAAGTTAAAAAATAGAAGTTGAAGTTAATGAGCGCCTGCGAAGTGAAGAATTTGATGTAGAAGGCCTAACACAGATTGCATCACAACAGGATGGAGTCCCCAAGGCAGGGAGAAACAGGAAGATCAGGAAACATCTAAAGAAGAAATATGGACATGGGAAAGAAAAAGAGATTTAATATGGTGTAATATTTATGCAAAGGAGAAAGCAAAACTACCCAATACAAAAAGAACAGCACCAAAGATATTTGAAGAGAAATACAGACAAAGGAATCTGAACATGGACAACTTTACATTACAAAAAATGAGACAAAGAGGAAAAGGAGAAAAGGAGATTAGTAATGGAGAAGTTAAAGAAATAGGAACTGAAGTTAAAGGGGTACCTGCGAAGTGAAGGATTCAGTGTAGGAAATCTAATTCAGAAAGCACCACAACAGGATAGAGCAATGGACATCCAAATTAAGGGAAACCAGTAGAACAGGAATCAACTGGTCAGGTGCCATATCAAGATAATTTGGAGCCTTCCACAGGAAACCAGTATAAACATTCACTTGAAGCTAGACAGCAAGAAATGGAACAGGAAACTCTGATGCAGTCAATGCTGAGGTGTGATAGGCCAGTGCGTTCCCATATGATAGAGCAACGGATGACACAGGATGTAATTGATAAGAATGTGTCACAGGAAGATGCTATAGAACCATCTATAGAATGCCTGAAGGAACTGGAAGACAAGGGACTCAGGCTCAGTTTGGAAGAACATGAGCTAAGAGAAGAATTGCTTTATTTAATAGACATGGACAGATATATCAAGATCAATGAAAAAAATAGATTGCAGAAGGTTAATAAAACCCCAAAAGTCAGAAGTCTGATAAAACAAATGAACACAGTAATTAGGACTGTTCATAGTGATCCATGCGATATAACAGACGTAAACAGGATATATTACTGTGCAGCTAAATTAATAACTGATAAAGTTATACCACAAAAACACAGGGCAATGAGGGAAAGGAAGGGGAGAAATCGAATACCATTATGGAAATATCGAATAGAGACAATTATAAAGCATTTAAGACAAGAAGTGTCACTGTTAGAAGACTATAGAAGAGGGAATAGATCAACAAAAAATATTAAGTAAAATAGATGTAATAAAATCAATGCACAATATTAGAACAGACCAGGCTCTATCATGCACTATCACAAATAAACTAAAAATTTCAGCACAGGTGGAAAAACGTAGAAGATACGAAGATAAATATAAAGGAAAAGTCCAAAATTAGCAGTTTATTGATGACCCAAAAAGGTTTTATAGAGAACTGGGAAATAAGGTAAAAGGAATTGAAAGACTGCCAAAAAAAGAAGAAATATATATATTTTGGAGAAGTGTTTATCAAGATCCCGTGAAACATAACAAAGATATTAAATGGATAGAAGAAGTAAAAGAAAGAATAAGAAGTTTAAAAGTACAGGATATGAAATGGGATAAAGTAACAGCCAGAGAGATTGAAACAAAGCTAAGAAAAGCCTCTAACTGGAAAACCCCAGGCCCAGATGCAGTACCTAACTCCTGGTTAAATGTATTAACATCTTTGCACCAAGATTTAGCCATGAGTAAGAACAATTTATATGTGCACCCAGAAAAGACAGCAACCTGGCTAACAACAGGAAAAACAATCCTCCAACTTGAGTGAACCTGCAAGCTACCCTAAAAATTATAGACCAATAACTTGCCTTCTGACGACGTATAAACTATACATGGGAATTGATGCCGACAGAGTTTATAGTCATTTAGAAGAAAACTCAATTATGGCAGTAGAACAAAAGAGCAATAAAAGAAAGTCATATGGAACAAGGGATCATTTGTTGTTAAATAAAGTCATAATGGAGAACTGTAAAAAAGGGAAGAATCTAAGTATGGCATGGATTGACTACAAAAAAATTATTTGATAGTATCCCACATTCATGGATAAAAGACTGCTTAAAAATATATAAAATAACACCCCACACTAATCGACTATATTACAGTGACCGTGAAACAGTGGCAGACCACTTTGCAATTAAGCCATGATGAAGGACAAATTGTTATCCCAGGGATAAAAATTGAAAGTGAGATATTCCAGGGTGACTCTTTGTCACCGTTATGATTCTGCCTTGCCCTTAGCCCTGTTTATTCAACAGCTTAGGCCATGGCTATAATCTAGCTCCTAGAAAACAACAAAGTGTAAAGACTTCTCACTTCTCTTTGTCGATGATTTAAAACTGTATAGCTCATCGGATGAGGAACTGAAAGCACAACTGCAAGTTGTCAAAACCTTTTCAGATGATATAAGAATGTCATTTGGTCTTGTTAAATGTGCAAAAGCAACCTTTAAAGCAGGAAAATTGCAACGCCAGGAAAACATCTGTTTGGGACAAGAATGTGATGTAAAAGAACTTGAGCAAGGAGTGTATAAATATTTGGGAATTGATGAAGGATCAACATAAAACATGAACAAATGTGAATAAAACTTAGTAAGGAATACTTCAGAATACTTTAGTCCTGAAAACAGCACTGACATCTAGGAACAAAATCCAGGCTATAAACTAATTTGCTTTTCCTGTCCTAACTTACAGTTTTGGAGTGCTTGACTGGCCCCAAAATGCATTGGATAGATTAGATAGGAAAACAAGAGGGATGCTTTATGCTCACCAAATGATTTATAAAAATCATTGCATACCAAGATTATATATTCCACATTCCAAAGGAGGGATGGGACTCTTTAAAATTGATTATATGTATAGATCTGCAGTCGTGGGACTCCACACATACCTTCTCAGCTCACAAGACCCAAATGTACTGAAAATTTTGAAACATGAGGAGAATAAATCTAAGATTACGTCTCTGCTTAATCTAGCAGAAGCTTATCAGTGTCAAGCAGGAATGGAAATCAAACCAGAAGTAGATAAAAATCAGGCAGCAACTGAATGTGCCAAAAGACAAAAGAAAGAATATAAGGTGAAGGATCAGATGAGAAGGCAGGAAATGTGGAAAAAGCATAAATATAGTTGCAAGTGCCGAGTCACCAGCCCTGACGCACAACCTTCAACGAAGGCATGCCCATTCACACATGCCTCCACACAGAAGATGCTCTAGCTGAGAATCGAACGTGACAACGTCTTGCTGTGAGGCGACAATAAAATTGTAATATTGTCGTGAATTATCTCCTTCAGTTTCTACATTATATTTTCTTTTGAACAGTTAGCACCTTTGCCCCTGAATATATTTATTCTATATAGTCATCTGGAATAGATTTATCTTAGAATAATCTGTAAATGCAGATGTTATAAAGTAACTCAGGTTTCACATTTACAGAAAATGTTGCATGACGGTCAGATTTGACCAGTAATTTAGTAACTATGGGTTTTGAGTATGGTGGACTATATTTGTGAGTACTAGGTCTAATATTTTTGAGCCCTTCATTAGGATTTGGACAAGTTGGTCCAAGGAGTTGGCATTAAAGAAATCCAAGAATACTTGTTCATGGTATTGTAGGTTCCCCAGTTAATGGAAGGATAGATGAAGTCACCCAAGAGGATAGCATTTAGAATGTCTATTGGTGTCATAGAAGGGTTGCAGTAACTGGCTACCATATGGTATTGGGTTTTGTTTACTGAAAGAAGAACATGGAAAAGTTCTAGGTCACTGAACTGAATTAGAAATCAGGAAGTGAAGTGGGTTCTTAAGAAAACAGATAAACACCCACTAGCTACTAGTTACAATTTGGCATGGGGTCTGAAGGAGGGGTGTGCATTAAATACCTGCGCTGTGGGGGTGCTATCACTGTTTTGAGACAATATTTCAGTAACTACACATAAACCAATATTTTCAAAGGTTAGGAATGCACATAAAGGATTGCAACTTTTCTTAGACCTCTAGCATAGAGTAGTTCTATTTTTATATGATTTTGATTGTTGTTGACTATGGGGGGAGATTGACCGTGCCTAAAAATGACACTATAGGGGAAGAACAAATCTTTGCAAATATAGGGAAGCCATGAGAAAAGAGATGAAGACAATCCCTAGCAAAGCAGTTGGGGTTGTCATCCATCTCATTTCAGGGTGATAAATATTATATCCCCCTGGAATGACACAAGTAGTTAAACCAATAATTTTAGTAGATTATCTTTTGTTTGTGGCATCATTCTCATTGATGGTAAGATACTACTCAGTATTTCTTGCTGGCATTAGGATGATCAGAGAGTCATATTTAACATGACATCACAAGTGCAGTAACCATGACACTTTAACATGACATCACAAGTGCTGCAACCAATGCATTTAAAGGTACATCTCCTCAAAGGTGTGGGCTGAGGCAACTAATCTTTTAAAATATGACTCCTCCTATAAGAATAACAAGGTCAGTCTTCTACAAAGATGGATATTTTGCTTTTGCTAAGTAAAGGTTTAGCTACACTTAGTTGCTATTTCTACTTGTGTACAAATAGATGAGAAGAATGTCAATAAATTAAAATTATGTCTAGATATGAAGACAGTGCAAGATACTTGGCTTTAGCAATTGGCTAGCTAGTTAGTGTTATTCATAAGGATTTGGTAAGTGTCAGTCTTGGATGATATGGTAGATAAGGCTTTCTTTTTCCCAAGGGATGGCTTACAGTCTTGTTATATTACTTCTGCATACTGACCATAAAAATACTAACAACTGTAAATAAACAAAGTAACAAAACAAGAAAATAGCTTAAAGGCCAAGAGAACTAACTTTTATGACAAAGCCAATATTCAGAAAGCGCTTTCGTCCACACAGTGAATGTAATGTTGACTTGAAATTTATTGTGTTAGATCCGCATACTGGCTAAAGCCTTTGGTGCTCCAAAGCACTGTTTGTTTACACAAAATTTCCAGTTCCCCATTAAATCAGTGAACACTGTTTAATTGATCCTTTTTAATCGAAACGGCAAAATCGCAAATGCACGGAACAGTGATTTTATTTTTCCAAGGGAAAAAAAAAAATCACTGAGCCATTTTCGGGACTTTGCCATTTCCTCCACTGTGGTGCGATCATGAGTTGGTATATTTAAGTAGGGGGTGTGTGGGGGGCACACCCCACTTTATTTTGTGTTTGTTTTTTTTTTTTTTTAACGGAGCAGCGATTTTTTTTCCCTGGGAAAAAGAAATCGCTGTTCCGTGTGTTCGGCATTTTGCCGTTTCGATATTTTAAGGTCGATTATACAGTGTTTGCTATTTTAAGTGTTTGCTGTTATAATATAGACCCAAATTCCCTACTGGACATTCCAATATGGCAAAAAAAAGCCAAATTAATCAATGCAAAGAAGGCAGCCCCAAAGGTATTTGAAGAGAAATATAGGCAAAGGCATCCAGATATGGAAAATTTCACAATAAAAAAAATATCACAAAGATGGACTGTAGAAAAGAAGATCAGTAAAGTAGAAGTTAAAAAATAGAAGTTGAAGTTATGGAGCGCCTGCGAAGTGAAGAATTTGATGTAGAAGGCCTAACACAGATTGCATCACAACAGGATGGAGTCCCCAAGGCAGGGAGAAACAGGAAGATCAGGAAACATCTAAAGAAGAAATATGGACATGGGAAAGAAAAACAGATTTAATATGGTGTAATATTTATGCAAAGGAGAAAGCAAAACTACCCAATACAAAAAGAACAGCACCAAAGATATTTGAAGAGAAATACAGACAAAGGAATCTGAACATGGACAACTTTACATTACAAAAAATGAGACAAAGAGGAAAAGGAGAAAAGGAGATTAGTAATGGAGAAGTTAAAGAAATAGGAACTGAAGTTAAAGGGGTACCTGCGAAGTGAAGGATTCAGTGTAGGAAATCTAATTCAGAAAGCACCACAACAGGATAGAGCAATGGACATCCAAATTAAGGGGAAACCAGTAGAACAGGAATCAACTGGTCAGGTGCCATATCAAGATAATTTGGAGCCTTCCACAGGAAACCAGTATAAACATTCACTTGAAGCTAGACAGCAAGAAATGGAACAGGAAACTCTGATGCAGTCAATGCTGAGGTGTGATAGGCCAGTGAGTTCCCATATGATAGAGCAACGGATGACACAGGATGTAATTGATAAGAATGTGTCACAGGAAGATGCTATAGAACCATCTATAGAATGCCTGAAGGAACTGGAAGACAAGTGAGTCAGGCTCAGTTTGGAAGAACATGAGCTAAGAGAAAAATTGCTTTATTTAATAGACATGGACAGATATATCAAGATCAATGAAAGAAATAGATTGCAGAAGGTTAATAAAACCCAAAAAGTCAGAAGTCTGATAAAACAAATGAACACAGTAATTAGGACTGTTCATAGTGATACATGCGATATAACAGAAGTAAACAGGATATATTACTGTGCAGCTAAATTAATAACTGATAAAGTTATACCACAAAAACACAGGGCAATGAGGGAATGGAAGGGGAGAAATCGAATGCCATCATGGAAATATCGAACAGAGAAAATTATAAAGCATTTAAGACAAGAAGTGTCACTGTTAGAAGACTATAGAAGAGGGAATAGATCAACAAAAAATATTAAGTAAAATAGATGTAATAAAATCAATGCACAATATTAGAACAGACCAGGCTCTATCGTGCACTATCACAAATAAACTAAAAATTTCAGCACAGGTGGAAAAACGTAGAAGATACGAAGATAAATATAAAGGAAAAGTCCAAAATTAGCAGTTTATTGATGACCCAAAAGGTTTTATAGAGAAATGGGAAATAAGGTAAAAGGAATTGAAAGACTGCCAAAAAAGAAGAAATATATTTATTTATTTATTTATTTCCAGTTTGATAACCGGGGAAGTCCACTGGGCCCGAAAGCCCGTTTTCAGTGGAGGCCCGGGGAGAAAAGCTCCATGATAATACATTACACACAAAAACACAGCAGAACAGATCTAAACTAATACACGCAAAAACACACTCTGTTCTAATAGCATAATACTTTAACAATTTCCAAACAAGAAAGAGGTGCATTGGGCACTATACATAAGAAAAAGATATATTAGTGCAACTGTGAATGTTAGTAAAGTAGGAAAGGAAAGGAAAATATAGATAGAGTTTGAATGCAAGAGCAAGGATGCATGGGAGAAACGAATAAGAAGCAAAGAAATTAAAGGAGAGGTGTCAGAAGAGGATAGAAAAAGAACAGATAACTAATGTTCAAATTGTGGTTGAGTCCAGGAGACCACCTAGAGAAAAAAAAAAAAAAAGTCAAAAGATTTAAGGTGAGAGTAAGCATAGCACTTGAAGGAAAATAAAGGGTTTATTCAGGGAGGAAGGAGGAGATAATGAAGAAGAGAGGGGAGCTAGGGAGAGAGTCAGAAAAAGGGGGAACCAGGGGGGTGGGATGGAAACTAGGATAAATAGAGATCTAGGTAGGAAGTATACAATTACATTTCCAATTTTGGAAAAGGTGAGAATGAAGAAGAGATTTAAAGTGTTCATAGTTTGTAGTGGCTCTTAGAAGGGAAGGAAGTGAGTTCCATTTTTTTGCTGTAGTACAGGAAAGTAGGAGTTGGCCAGGGGGTCGTTTGGGTTTGTAAACTGAAATAAGATTTTGGTGGCTAGATCTTAGGGGCCTTGGAGGATTGTATATGGTGAAGGTATTAGATAATGCTGGGCAAGCAGTGGGTTTAAAGATTAGTTTGTGTGCAGTAGTAAGTTGGAGGAAATTGAGTTGATTAGGGAGTTCTAGCCATTGAAGACTACGTAGGCAGATGCAGTGGTGTGTAGAATGAGTGGAGTTAGTAGCGAATTTGGCAATTTTGTAGTAGCAACTTTCAAGTTTTGTGGAGATAGAAGTGGAGAGATTGGATAGAAGAGGAGCACCATACAGTAGAGAAGGGAGAAGGAAGGTAGTGGTTAGAGTTTGTCTAGAAGATGGAGTAAGAAAGTTTGCATTTCTATAAAGCATACCAAGCTTCTGATGAGTTTTCTTTATGTTTAGTTGAATATGATTATTAAATTTCAGGTGTTCATCAATGGTTACTCCGAGTAATTTAGCACTACTAACAACTTCTGTTGAGGACTGGGAGAGGCTGGAAATTAAGAAGGATGACTTATCAGGAGTCAGAGCTTTTGAGGGGGAGAAGAGAATGATGTGGGATTTATTGGCATTGAGGGAAAGATGATTTTGAAGCATCCAATTTTCTATGGTTGTGAAGGCCAATTGGGTTTTGGCTTGGAGCTCGGAAAGGTTGGGCGCAGAGCAGATAACAGTGGAGTCATCTGCGTATTGTACTATTTGAGCAAGAGGAATAGAAGAGTGGAGATCATTGATAAAGATGTTAAAGAGCAAAGGCCCGAGAATAGAACCCTGAGGGACTCCGGTAGGGGTAGGTAGGAATTTTGAGGTACCAGTATTCCATTTCACAGCTTGGGATCTATCAGAGAGATAACTTCTGAACCAAGAAAGAGAGTTGTGGGAGAGATTAAGGTTAGAGAGGTGGTTGAGAAGGAGTGTGTGGGATATAGTGTCGAAGGCCTTAGAAAGGTCAAGAAGAACAGTGGAGACAATTTTTCCAGAGTCACGGGCTTGGTTGACAATTTCTAGGAAAGAATGAAGAGCGGTTATGGTACTGTGGCCAGGCCGAAACCCATGTTGCGTGGGAGTGAGGAGATGGTTATCAAGAAGGTAGGGCATGAGTTGCTGGTGTATGCATTTTTCAAGAATTTTCGAGATTGGGGAAAGAATTGCTATTGGGTGGAAGTTAGAGATAGTGTTATTTTTGCCTCCTTTATGGAGGGGCAGAATGTGGGCAGCTCTCCAAAGTTTGGGAACATAAGATTCTTGGATGGATCTATTGATGAGAATGCTGATAGGTATGGCGATGCCATTTGCTGCGAGCTTGAGAAAGAGTGATGGAATGTTGTCAGGGCATTGGAGCATGGTTTGAGTTTGCGAAGAAGTTGTTTGATACTGGTGGTAGACACGGGATGTAGAATGAAAGTGGGAGGTGGGTTATGAGATTTAGAGTGAGGGATGGGTGTAGAAGGATGCTTTGGGTTAGGGGTAGGAGTGGAAGAGGAGAAGGATTTAGTCAGTTCAGCTATTGAGCCAGTAAAAAACGAGTTAAAGAGAGTTGCTATTTCAGTGTCAGTCTTATTATTGTCTGGACAGGGATTAGATTTTGTACCTGGATGTAAGAGTGAATTGATGGAATTCCAGAATTTTTTGGGATTATTTGTGAGGGAGGACTGAAGTTTGCCGTAGTAAGATTTCTTATCCTTTATAATAAGTTTTTAGCAAGATTATGGAGTTGCTTAAATTGCAGTAAAGAGGCTGGGTTTTTATTTTTGTTGTATTGTTTCCATGATTTGTCCCTTTGTCGCATCAGAGTTTTAGTGTCTTTAGTTAGCCAAGGTGCAGAGTTGAACTTTATCCTTTTTGTACGTGGAGGGGCTTGGGAATCTAGGATTTTAAGGAAGGTAGTATTGAAGAGTTCCAGGGCTTCATCTAGGGGAAGAGTGTTTAGTGAATCCCAGTTTGTTAGTTGAAGGGTTTCTGAAAATACAGAAGGATTAAAATTAGTTAGGTTGCGAGAGTGGGCATATTGTTGTTGGTGTGGGAGCTGTTGGGTTTTTCGGTTAATAAAGGCTGGGAGATGATCACTTAATGAGTCTGGTAAGGTACCTGAGTTGGAGATATTGTTAGGGTGGCTGACTAGGATCCAGTCCAAGATGGACCCTGGAGGGTTGGTTTTGTTAGGTCTGGTAATGTTGTTTATTAGTTGAGTAAAATTATAAAGATTGATAGACTGAAGGGGAGTATTGTTATTAATATTATTCCAATCAATATTTACATCACCTAGAATGAAAGTTTCCTGTTTAATATTGTTTGAGGCCCAACAGAGAATATTCTCTAGGGTGGAGGAGTTGTCTCCAGGAGGGATATAGATGGTTATAATACAGATATTTTGAAGTTATTTATTTTGAGGATTCCTATGACTAGTTCTGCATTATTAAAGTTGGGAATGGAATTTTGGTATGGGCTAAGATTTAGCAGGCAGTTGTAGACTAAGGCTACACCACCACCTTTTTTGTTTAGGCGATCGGACCTAAGTGCTTGGTAGCCAGGTGGTAAAATTTCAGAGTTACTAGTTTGAGGTTTTAGCCAGGTTTCTGTTACTGCTACTATGTCAGGTTCAGTTATATTTAGCCAGGCATGAAAGTTTGTTATTTTGTTATTAATACTCTGGGTATTAATGGTAATAAATTTAAGGTATTTATTATTGTGCCTATTTGTGGGGGTAGTGGGAGAGAGAATGTTAGTTGGTGTTGGCCCAGGGTTAGGATGTACATCTCCTGCAAGAGCAAGACAAGAGAAGGAGTAGAGGAGTTGAAACCTAGAATTGCGGAGTAAAGTAAAAGGGAGATGTAATTTACATTTGAAAGTGGGAGACTTTTGTAGAGTGTATGGTGTTTTAGTTTAAAGTAATGAAATGGATTTGTTTGAAGGAGGGAGGGAGATATCAAATAAAAATGGAGGGATGAAGGATGTGGAAGGGAGATAGTGGAGGATGAGTGAGGTAAAAAAGAGGCGGGTAGTGTGGTATTGGAATAAGAAGATGCATTATACAGAATGGTGAGAATGAAAAGACATGTAATTGAGGTGAGATAGTGTGGAGGAATCATGAAGGAGTAGTGTAGGATAGATATTGGAAGATAGGGTAGTGGTAGGCTATTTAACAGCAGGAAATAGCTCTGTGGAAGGAAACAGTTCAATAATGATCCAGTTAACTGTCAACAGTAATGAAATAGCAGCAAACTTGGAGAAGTATTTATCAAGATCCTGTGAAACATAACAAAAATATTAAATGGATAGAAGAAGTAAAAGAAAGAATAAGAAGTTTAAAAGTACAGGATATGAAATGGGATGAAGTAACAGCCAGAGAGATTGAAACAAAGCTAAGAAAAGCCTCTAACTGGAAAACCCCAGGCCCAGATGCAGTACCTAACTCCTGGTTAAATGTATTAACATCTTTGCACCAAGATTTAGCCATGAGTAAGAACAATTTATATGTGCACCCAGAAAAGACAGCAACCTGGCTAACAACAGGAAAAACAATCCTCCAACTTGCGTGAACCTGCAAGCTACCCTAAAAATTGTAGACCAATAACTTGCCTTCTGACGACGTATAAACTGTACATGGGAATTGATGCTGACAGAGTTTATAGTCATTTAGAAGAAAACTCAATTATGGCAGTAGAACAAAAGAGCAATAAAAGAAAGTCATATGGAACAAGGGATCATTTGTTGTTAAATAAAGTCATAATGGAGAACTGTAAAAAAGGGAAGAATCTAAGTATGGCATGGATTGACTACAAAAAATTATTTGATAGTATCCCACATTCATGGATAAAAGACTGCTTAAAAATATATAAAATAACACCCCACACTAATCGACTATATTACAGTGACTGTGAAACAGTGGCAGACCACTTTGCAATTAAGCCATGATGAAGGACAAATTGTTATCCCAGGGATAAAAATTGAAAGTGAGATATTCCAGGGTGACTCTTTGTCACCGTTATGATTCTGCCTTGCCCTTAGCCCTGTTTATTCAACAGCTTAGGCCATGGCTATAATCTAGCTCCTAGAAAACAACAAAGTGTAAAGACTTCTCACTTCTCTTTGTCGATGATTTAAAACTGTATAGCTCATCGGATGAGGAACTGAAAGCACAACTGCAAGTTGTCAAAACCTTTTCAGATGATATAAGAATGTCATTTGGTCTTGTTAAATGTGCAAAAGCAACCTTTAAAGCAGGAAAATTGCAACGCCAGGAAAACATCTGTTTGGGACAAGAATGTGATGTAAAAGAACTTGAGCAAGGAGTGTATAAATATTTGGGAATTGATGAAGGATCAACATAAAACATGAACAAATGTGAATAAAACTTAGTAAGGAATACTTCAGAATACTTTAGTCCTGAAAACAGCACTGACATCTAGGAACAAAATCCAGGCTATAAACTAATTTGCTTTTCCTGTCCTAACTTACAGTTTTGGAGTGCTTGACTGGCCCCAAAATGCGTTTAATAGATTAGATAGGAAAACAAGAGGGATGCTTTATGCTCACCAAATGATTTATAAAAATCATTGCATACCAAGATTATATATTCCACATTCCAAAGGAGGGATGGGCCTCTTTAAAATTGATTATATGTATAGATCTGCAGTCGGGGGACTCCACACATACCTTCTCAGCTCACAAGACCCAAATGTACTGAAAATTTTGAAACATGAGGAGAATAAATCTAAGATTACGTCTCTGCTTAATCTAGCAGAAGCTTATCAGTGTCAAGCAGGAATGGAAATCAAACCAGAAGTAGATAAAAATCAGGCAGCAACTGAATGTGCCAAAAGACAAAAGAAAGAATATAAGGTGAAGGATCAGATGAGAAGGCAGGAAATGTGGAAAAAGCATAAATATAGTTGCAAGTGCCGAGTCACCAGCCCTGACGCACAACCTTCAGAAGGCATGCCCATTCACACATGCCTCCACACAGAAGACGCTCTAGCTGAGAATCGAACGTGACAACGTCTTGCTGTGAGGCGACAATAAAATTGTAATATTGTCGTGAATTATCTCCTTCAGTTTCTACATTATATTTTCTTTTGAACAGTTAGCACCTTTGCCCTGAATATATTTATTCTATATAGTCATCTGGAATAGAGTTATCTTAGAATAATCTGTAAATGCAGATGTTATAAAGTAACTCAGGTTTCACACTTACAGAAAATGTTGCATGACGGTCAGATTTGACCAGTAATTTAGTAACTATGGGTTTTGAGTATGGTGGACTATATTTGTGAGTACTAGGTCTAATATTTTTGAGCCCTTCATTAGGATTTGGACAAGTTGGTCCAAGGAGTTGGCATTAAAGAAATCCAAGAATACTTGTTCATGGTATTGTAGGTTCCCCAGTTAATGGAAGGATAGATGAAGTCACCCAAGAGGATAGCATTTAGAATGTCTATTGGTGTCATAGAAGGGTTGCAGTAACTGGCTACCATATGGTATTGGGTTTTGTTTACTGAAAGAAGAACATGGAAAAGTTCTAGGTCACTGAACTGAATTAGAAATCAGGAAGTGAAGTGGGTTCTTAAGAAAACAGATAAACACCCACTAGCTACTAGTTACAATTTGGCATGGGGTCTGAAGGAGGGGTGTGCATTAAATACCTGCGCTGTGGGGGTGCTATCACTGTTTTGAGACAATATTTCAGTAACTACACATAAACCAATATTTTCAAAGGTTAGGAATGCACGTAAAGGATTGCAACTTTTCTTGGACCTCTAGCATAGAGTAGTTCTATTTTTATATGATTTTGATTGTTGTTGACTATGGGGGGAGATTGACCGTGCCTAAAAATGACACTATAGGGGAAGAACAAATCTTTGCAAATATAAGGGAAGCCATGAGAAAAGAGATGAAGACAATCCCTAGCAAAGCAGTTGGGGTTGTCATCCATCTCATTTCAGGGTGATAAATATTATATCCCCCTGGAATGACACAAGTAGTTAAACCAATAATTTTAGTAGATTATCTTTTGTTTGTGGCATCATTCTCATTGATGGTAAGATACTACTCAGTATTTCTTGCTGGCATTAGGATGATCAGAGAGTCATATTTAACATGACATCACAAGTGCAGTAACCATGACACTTTAACATGACATCACAAGTGCTGCAACCATGACATTTAAAGGTACATCTCCTCAAAGGTGTGGGCTGAGGCAACTAATCTTTTAAAATATGACTCCTCCTATAAGAATAACAAGGTCAGTCTTCTACAAAGATGGATATTTTGCTTTTGCTAAGTAAAGGTTTAGCCACACTTAGTTGCTATTTCTACTTGTGTACAAATAGATGAGAAGAATGTCAATAAATTAAAATTATGTCTAGATATGAAGACAGTGCAAGATACTTGGCTTTAGCAATTGGCTAGCTAGTTAGTGTTATTCATAAGGATTTGGTAAGTGTCAGTCTTGGATGATATGGTAGATAAGGCTTTCTTTTTCCCAAGGGATGGCTTACAGTCTTGTTATATTACTTCTGCATACTGACCATAAAAATACTAACAACTGTAAATAAACAAAGTAACAAAACAAGAAAATAGCTTAAAGGCCAAGAGAACTAACTTTTATGACAAAGCCAATATTCAGAAAGCGCTTTCGTCCACACAGTGAATGTAATGTTGACTTGAAATTTATTGTGTTAGATCCGCATACTGGCTAAAGCCTTTGGTGCTCCAAAGCACTGTTTGTTTACACAAAATTTCCAGTTCCCCATTAAATCAGTGAACACTGTTTAATTGATCCTTTTAATCGAAACGGCAAAATCGCAAATGCACGGAACAGTGATTTTATTTTTCCAAGGGGAAAAAAAAAATCACTGAGCCATTTTCAGGACTTTGCCATTTCCTCCACTGTGGTGCGATCATGAGTTGGTATATTTAAGTAGGGGGTGTGTGGGGGGCACACCCCACTTTATTTTGTGTTTGGGCTTTTTTACGGAGCAGCGATTTTTCCCTGGGAAAAGAAATCGCTGTTCCATGTGACATTTGCCGTTTCGATATTTTAAGGTCGATTATACAGTGTTTGCTATTTTAAGTGTTTGCTGTTATAATATAGACCCAAATTCCCTACTGGACATTCCAATATGGCAAAAAAAGTCAAATTAATCAATACAAAGAAGGCAGCCCCAAAGGCATTTGAAGAGAAATATAGGCAAAGGCATCCAGATATGGAAAATTTCACAATAAAAAAAATATCACAAAGATGGACTGTAGAAAAGAAGATCAGTAAAGTAGAAGTTAAAAAATAGAAGTTGAAGTTATGGAGCGCCTGCGAAGTGAAGAATTTGATGTAGAAGGCCTAACACAGATTGCATCACAACAGGATGGAGTCCCCAAGGCAGGGAGAAACAGGAAGATCAGGAAACATCTAAAGAAGAAATATGGACATGGGAAAGAAAAAGAGATTTAATATGGTGTAATATTTATGCAAAGGAGAAAGCAAAACTACCCAATACAAAAAGAACAGCACCAAAGATATTTGAAGAGAAATACAGACAAAGGAATCTGAACATGGACAACTTTATATTACAAAAAATGAGACAAAGAGGAAAAGGAGAAAAGGAGATTAGTAATGGAGAAGTTAAAGAAATAGGAACTGAAGTTAAAGGGGTACCTGCGAAGTGAAGGATTCAGTGTAGGAAATCTAATTCAGAAAGCACCACAACAGGATAGAGCAATGGACATCCAAATTAAGGGGAAACCAGTAGAACAGGAATCAACTGGTCAGGTGCCATATCAAGATAATTTGGAGCCTTCCACAGGAAACCAGTATAAACATTCACTTGAAGCTAGACAGCAAGAAATGGAACAGGAAACTCTGATGCAGTCAATGCTGAGGTGTGATAGGCCAGTGAGTTCCCATATGATAGAGCAACGGATGACACAGGATGTAATTGATAAGAATGTGTCACAGGAAGATGCTATAGAACCATCTATAGAATGCCTGAAGGAACTGGAAGACAAGGGACTCAGGCTCAGTTTGGAAGAACATGAGCTAAGAGAAAAATTGCTTTATTTAATAGACATGGACAGATATATCAAGATCAATGAAAGAAATAGATTGATGAAGGTTAATAAAACCCAAAAAGTCAGAAGTCTGATAAAACAAATGAACACAGTAATTAGGACTGTTCATAGTGATACATGCGATATAACAGAAGTAAACAGGATATATTACTGTGCAGCTAAATTAATAACTGATAAAGTTATACCACAAAAACACAGGGCAATGAGGGAAAGGAAGGGGAGAAATCGAATGCCATCATGGAAATATCGAACAGAGAAAATTATAAAGCATTTAAGACAAGAAGTGTCACTGTTAGAAGACTATAGAAGAGGGAATAGATCAACAAAAAATATTAAGTAAAATAGATGTAATAAAATCAATGCACAATATTAGAATAGACCAGGCTCTATCGTGCACTGTCACAAATAAACTAAAAATTTCAGCACAGGTGGAAAAACGTAGAAGATACGAAGATAAATATAAAGGAAAAGTCCAAAATTAGCAGTTTATTGATGACCCAAAAGGTTTTATAGAGAACTGGGAAATAAGGTAAAAGGAATTGAAAGACTGCCAAAAAAGAAGAAATATATATATTTTGGAGAAGTATTTATCAAGATCCTGTGAAACATAACAAAAATATTAAATGGATAGAAGAAGTAAAAGAAAGAATAAGAAGTTTAAAAGTACAGGATATGAAATGGGATGAAGTAACAGCCAGAGAGATTGAAACAAAGCTAAGAAAAGCCTCTAACTGGAAAACCCCAGGCCCAGATGCAGTACCTAACTCCTGGTTAAATGTATTAACATCTTTGCACCAAGATTTAGCCATGAGTAAGAACAATTTATATGTGCACCCAGAAAAGACAGCAACCTGGCTAACAACAGGAAAAACAATCCTCCAACTTGCGTGAACCTGCAAGCTACCCTAAAAATTGTAGACCAATAACTTGCCTTCTGACGACGTATAAACTGTACATGGGAATTGATGCTGACAGAGTTTATAGTCATTTAGAAGAAAACTCAATTATGGCAATAGAACAAAAGAGCAATAAAAGAAAGTCATATGGAACAAGGGATCATTTGTTGTTAAATAAAGTCATAATGGAGAACTGTAAAAAAGAGAAGAATCTAAGTATGGCATGGATTGACTACAAAAAATTATTTGATAGTATCCCACATTCATGGATAAAAGACTGCTTAAAAATATATAAAATAACACCCCACACTAATCGACTATATTACAGTGACTGTGAAACAGTGGCAGACCACTTTGCAATTAAGCCATGATGAAGGACAAATTGTTATCCCAGGGATAAAAATTGAAAGTGAGATATTCCAGGGTGACTCTTTGTCACCGTTATGATTCTGCCTTGCCCTTAGCCCTGTTTATTCAACAGCTTAGGCCATGGCTATAATCTAGCTCCTAGAAAACAACAAAGCGTAAAGACTTCTCACTTCTCTTTGTCGATGATTTCAAACTGCATAGCTCATCGGATGAGGAACTGAAAGCACAACTGCAAGTTGTCAAAACCTTTTCAGATGATATAAGAATGTCATTTGGTCTTGTTAAATGTGCAAAAGCAACCTTTAAAGCAGGAAAATTGCAACGCCAGGAAAACATCTGTTTGGGACAAGAATGTGATGTAAAAGAACTTGAGCAAGGAGTGTATAAATATTTGGGAATTGATGAAGGATCAACAATAAAACATGAACAAATGTGAATAAAACTTTGTAAGGATTACTTCAGAATACTTTAGTCCTGAAATCAGCACTGATATCTAGGAACAAAATCCAGGCTATAAACCAATTTGCTTTTCCTGTCCTAACTTACAGTTTTGGAGTGCTTGACTGGCCCCAAAATGCGTTGGATAGATTAGATAGGAAAACAAGAGGGATGCTTTATGCTCACCAAATGATTTATAAAAATCATTGCATACCAAAATTATATATTCCACATTCCAAAGGAGGGATGGGCCTCTTTAAAATTGATTATATGTATAGATCTGCAATCGTGGGACTCCACACATACCTTCTCAGCTCACAAGACCCAAATGTACTGAAAATTTTGAAACATGAGGAGAATAAATCTAAGATTACTTCTCTGCTTAATCTAGCAGAAGCTTATCAGTGTCAAGCAGGAATGGAAATCAAACCAGAAGTAGATAAAAATCAGGCAGCAACTGAATGTGCCAAAAGACAAAAGAAAGAATATAAGGTGAAGGATCAGATGACAAGGCAGGAAATGTGGAAAAAGCATAAATATAGTTGCAAGTATAGAAAACTTCTAGAAGAACCTCATGTTGATCAGGAATGGTTAAGGAGAGGCGAATTCAAACCAAGAGATGGAAGGTTAATATTGGCGTCCCAAGATAGTGGGCTGCGTACATGTTGGTTTACAAAGACCATTGAACATGTGGGAGAAACAGACAAATGTAGGTTTTATAAAACCAAATTGGAAACAGTTGCACACCTCATTTCAGGTTGCAACATATTAATGGCAGAAGGACTGTATATTGAAAGGCATAAATAATGTGGCAAAACTGTTGCACTGGGGATTGTACAAATATTATAGTACTGAAGTGGCCAAAAAAAATGGCAACATGAGCCACAAAGCATCATAGAAAATGAAGAAGTTACATCACATGGGATCATCCATTACCAACAATTCAAAAGATAGATGCTAGAAAACCGGATATAGTGGTCCAAGAAAAGAGGACAAAAGTAGCATTGATCATTGATATTGCCACACCCAGTGACTACAGTGTCTTGCATACAGAGAGACACAAAGTCATAAAGTATCAGGATCTGTAGGCAGAAATGAGAGCAATGTGGAAGAAAGATACCCAGACAATACAGTAGTAGGAGCAATGGGTCTTATAAAAAAGAATTTACAATTGTATTTAGATATGTTGCCAATATATGTAACTCCATATGAACTGCAGGAGTCATTACTGGGCACACTGCGGGTGCTGCAAAGAGCACTACTGACTGATATCAAAGACTGAAACAATACTAATTTCATGAACTTTAATCATACTTTAACTTGGGAATGGGGTCCATTCCTATCATGGTATTAGAAACTGAAAAGACTTGGAGAAATTAAAAAATATTAATAATTGGGCATTTTACAAACAATGTGCACTAAACTGCTCCCCCATGAATATTTTAATAGCCTGGAATGCATGCTAGTAGAATGAAATAAGCTGATAATGTCATTTTTTCCTAAACTAATATAACTCGATACATTGACTTTCCTGTATAGTCTTAAAAAAATCATAGCATCCTTCACCATAATAAAATCAAATAAAGGAGGAGCATAACCCAAGCATAGCTTCTCCTGCTTTTACAGCAGCAAAATAATAGAATGTGTTATGGGAAGCCACAGATGTAGCACCTGCATATATGGAACAGGCTATAATTTACAGCATGCCCAACACAGTAGTCATAAGCTACATATGAAAACAGAATTGCAGTAGATAGTAAAGACAACCCCAAGGCCTTCTATAGTTATGTAAAGAATCTCCACGACAATACCCAGATTTGTTCGGAGCTGTTGCACAATGGTACCTCCTATACAGAGCCAACAGAAATTGGCAATATACTGGCCTACACATTCAGTGCCAACTTTACCCCTTTCTCCCCCCTCAAAGGACCAATCACAATACCATTAGATTGCCAGGTACCCAGTATTACTGCTGCACAGGTTAAAACAGCACTATGCAAAGCCAAGAATACAGCTTCTATGGGACCTGACAATATCCCTGGCTGCACTGTACATGAACTACAGAGTGAATTTGCACCTCACCTTTGTGCCCTGTTCAATCACAGCCTCACCTCATGCTTTGTCTTTACCAAATGATGCACTGCTACAGTCATCCCTCTCCACAAAGGAGGAATGACTACAGACCCTGGGAACTATCACCCCATTAGCCTGACGAGTCTGATGTGCAAAGCTATGGAACCCATCATCATGGACCTAATAAACAAGAATATAGGGAATCTCCAAACTCTGGATCCCACACACTTTGGTTTTGTGAAGGGGGTCTATATTAGAAGCCCAAAGATCTGTTTGAGCAACTCGGAAAAGAGCGACACGTATTGCACGAACTACGGAAATGGCAAATGTCCACAACCACAAAATTCGAAATGTCAAATTGTCATGATTGGCCCATCTGCAGTATAGCTCTATAAGGTAAGTCTGCGATAGTTACGGACCTTAGAGTTAGGGTGCAGGTTAAAGTAAGTGCATAGATAGTAATGTATGTAAGGTTTAGTGTAGGGTTAGAAGTAGGGTTTGGTTAGTGTATGTATGTGTTTTATTTATTATGCTTGGGTACGTAGTATGTCACCCGTGGTGGGATTGGCCGACTACGATGATTCGAGATTTTAAATTTCGTGGTTTAGGGGGTTTGGCATATTTGCAGTTCAGGCTATATGTGTCGCTGTTGTGGTATTCGCTCAAATGGGTTTTCAGTTTCATAATATAGACCCTTGTGAAGGGTAGATCATGCCTGCTCAACCTGGTCAACTTCTTTGAGTCAGTCACCAGAGCTGTGGATGAAGGCAAGGTGGTACATACAGCCTACATTGATCTGGCCAAGGCCTTTGATACAATTCCCCACTCAGGAATCATAGAAAAACTCACTAAGCTAGGCATCAACCCCTATATCACTAAGTGGGTTGCAAACTGGATCACAGATAGAAACAACAGTGTGAATGTAGCTGACTCCATGTAAAACTGCTGACCAGTCACAAGTGGAGTCCCACAAGGTTCGGTCCTGGGTCCTCTCCTTTTTGGTATCTACTTCTCTGAAGTCCAGGCCAACATGAATGGACTCTGGCTGACAATGTCTGGAGACGATTGCAATTTGGGAGACATAATTAACTCCCCAAGTGATGTTGACATCCTATAGAAAGGCCTCACTGAGAAAACGACTGATGTCAAAACCATGGCCTTAAGCTCAATGCCAAAAAATGTGTCCTCATCCCCTTTGGGAAAAACTCAGTTCCAATGAATTGCCACATCAATGGTAGTACACTGAACACAAAAGGTGTCATAAGAGATCTGGGAACACAGGTTGACAGCAACCTCTCTTTTGACCACTACATTGCCACTGCAGTCAGAAAGTCCTTTTATGTGGCACATCTCATTACTAAGGATTTTGCATCCAGGAAGAAAGAGGTCATTGTCTCCCTTTACTCTTCTCTCATTAGGCTGATCATCGAGTACAATGCCTCATTTGGCATGTACCTCACTAGACACCTGCAACAACTGGAGAGGCTGTAAAGTACCTCACAAAGAGGATCCTAGGCCTTAAACACTTGTTCTATATGGACAGACTCAAAAAACTCCAACTATTCTCTGTCTCATATTGCTTACTTAGAGGTGATATCTGCTTGACTTACAAAGCCATGTCTGACCCAGCTTTGTTATAAATGCTACATCTAAAGAAATCCCATTCACTCTGCACTACACACTCCAGAGACCTCAACCTCATTACTACAATCAACAGAACATGCTGGAGGGACAGGTTCATAACACAGAGACTGCCCATGCTATGGAATAGACTTTCCATACATGTCAAACAGAGCACCTCAATGACCCTCTTCAAGAAAAATCTTAATGAGTGGATGGGAAATAGAAAATTCACCCCTGGGATCACTCCAGTGGCTCTACTTGACAGATGCACTGGGAACTAAGGTCGAGTAGCACGATTCCAAGGTAATCCTATGGGCTAGGCTTGTAAAGGCTCCAGGGCCATTAGCAAAGTACACACCTATGAACCTATTAGTAACCACAATGTTGTATGTCATCATCCTTAGTTGCCGTATCAAAAAAAACGTGCTTAATATTTCAATGCCTTCATGATATTGACATTATAGACTGGTGCCATTTGTATAGAGTCCTTGTGCAGGCCTATGAGAGCTGTGCACTACCTGTCTCAGTGGATAATAAGGTATGTGTTGCTTTGAGAATACTAGATGTAGGGACTTTTCACTGACTAATACAGGACGTGGTGGGTATATTCCAGACATTTGCCTCAAGAAAAATGTACCTGTCCTTCAATGCCTTGTTACCACTTGTGGTGGGCAGATGTGATTTTCCTCAAACCAAACAGGAGAGAGCCAACGTCATACAGCACTTTTGTGATGTAACACATGAGATACGCGTGGCCACAGAATGCATCCAATTTAAAATTAGGGTCCCATCTGGTGAGCTGGGAAGAAGCTACATAAACTGTAAAGGTTACCACTCCATCAACTACTCTTATTTTTAGGGTATGATCTACAATGTGTCTGTAGGCCATGCAGACAGTACCTATGACTCCCACATATGGCACAGGTGTGAATTGTATCAACAGTTTCTGAGAGTCTATTTTTCCAAGGGATATTTTATAGGTGATGCTGAATATGCCCTGAAGCCATGGTTGATGGACCAATAAGAAATCCAGACTTCATAGCAGACAATGGCTACAACTATTCTCTGTCACAAGATTGGGTCATCACTGAGGGTGTGTTTGGGCTGATGAAGTCACACGTTTACTCCTTCAGTTTATTTGGTGGTGACCTGCAGTATATTCCTGGTACATGTTCAATGACACTTTCAATATGTGCAGTATTACACAACACAACAATGAGAAAATAGCTGCAGCAGGGATTGTACATTCAGAAAGAACATCTCCCAGGACACCAGGCAGTGGAGAGTGGGCTAGATGAGGAGTTAGTGAAGGGCCCAACAGCTGGGGATGACCATGCTAGAGATAAAGGTGGGTATAATATGCTGTGGAAATGGCCAAAAAAGGCAGCCATAGCTTTAAGCAAGATTAAAGCACACATACTACAGTAAAAGTGATTTATGCAAACCAGCCAGCACACTGTTCTTACCAATGCATAGACAAGCCACACTGTGCATCAGACCCAGGTGAGCCTAGTAACAAGCACAAAGGGCAGGGAACAGTTATCATTTGCACTAGTGGAGGTTGGCACACACGTGAGCAGTGCCTCCCACAGGGAAGTGCTTTTATGCTCTTCTAACTTCAATAATCTTTTTGCACTTTGTGTATGATGTGGATTGGGGTGGGACCTAAGTTAAAATGCTCTGAGATGGGCCATTGTCAATTTGTGTGTGTGTGTGTGTGTGTTCATATGTGACAAGATGCTGTACTGGAATGTGTGTATGTGCCTGTCAGGACACAGTCTCAGGAGATGTTGTAGCACTGTGGTTGACTCTTATGGGCAGGTTCAGGGTACCCACAGAAGAAATGCTGCAATCCCATGCACCCCCCCATGGAATCTGGCTCTCATTGTAGAGTCATAGGCATTAAGAAGTCCTTGCCTTCAGTTATGCATAAATGTAAGTGATGGGCTGTACCAGGCATGACACTGGCACAAGCAATGCATCCTCATGGTGTATTTGTCTGCTTATAAGAACCTCCACACTAGATGTTGGATGGAATTGATAGCACTGCATGATCTTCATAGGTTCATAGGAGATACTAGGCTAATGGTTTAAGAGGCCTTAGAAGCCCTGTCAATATAAAAAGAAGTTATGTACTCACCATAATGTTCCATCTGAGTAGGTAACTTCATTTGTCATCAACCTGTGGGTATTGGATCCGACCTGGATCCGAGCCGGCAGCTTTCCAAGCTAGAGATCCGAGCTCCAAGTTCCTCCCCTTACCCATAATACCCTGCCACCTCCTTCCAATCCCCAGATTGCATTTGCCCATCTATCTAATCTTACCATGACAAAGCAACAACCTGGAGAATCCTAACCTAAGAATTAACAAATGACCTGGACAAACCATCCTAGTGTTCAGGAACCAAAGAACCAGGTTAGGAGGAAGGAGGTGGGGGGGTCGGTTGATGACAAATGAAGTTACCTACTCAGATGGAATGTTATGGTGAGTACATAACTTCTTTATCTGAAGTAGGAAAGTTCATTTGATCATCAACCTGTGGGGAGTCCCCAGCTACCAAAAACTTGGGAGGTCCTCAAGGAAGGATATTCTGGAGCACTGCAGAGCCAAAAGCCGCCCTTCCTCTAGACATTAAATCCAATTTATAGTGAGAGATAAAGGTATGAGAGGATGCCCAAGCAGCCGCAGAACAAATGTCATCCAAGCGAATTCTTGACCATAATGCAGCAGATGTAGCCATAGAATGGATAGAGTGAGCTTGAACCCCAGGTAGGCTCTGGCAGGCAATTTGAAATCTATCTGGCCAGAGTCAGCTTCGACCACAGGCTTACCGAAGAAGGGTTTAGCAAAAGAGACAAAGAGCTGATCAGACTTGCGGAAGGCCGCTGTTCTGTGTAAATAAAAATGTAACTGTCTATGAACATCTAACAAATGAAGTTTGTAGTCCCCTTTGTTTTGATAGGAAAAAAACTGGGAGATTAATGGACTGATTGATGGTCGTCTTGGAGGCCACTTTAGGTAGGAAAGATTAGTTAGTCCTGAGAGAGACCCTGTCCTTATGGAAAAGCAGATATGGGGCTCTAATACAGAGAGCTTGAAGCTCCGACACCCTTTTAGCCGAGGTAATGGCTACCAAAAAGGCAGTTTTCCAGAACAAAAATTTCAAATCAACAGAAGCTGCAGGTCCAAAAGGAGGTCCAGTTAGAGCATGAAGGACCAAGGTTAGATCCCATGGAGGGACGGGGTTCCTAACAGAGGGTCTCAAGAGAAACGTACCTTTTTGAAAGGTCTTACAAATCTTGGTGGAAGCGAGGGGACTGAGATTAACTCCAATGTGAAAATGCAAGATGGCAGCCATTTGAACCTTTACAGTAGAAGAACTGGCCCCTTGCTGAAAAATATATGATAGAAAATCGAGCACTGCTGGGATGGGAGCAGTGAAAGGGTACAAATTCCTATGAGACGCCCAAATAGAAAACCACTTCCATTTACTATTGTAAACCTTCCTGGTAGAAGGCTTATGCACCGCCACCAGGAAAGAGCTAACTGCAGACGAGATACCGGGAGTCCTAGCAACTAATGGAACTGGATCAACCATGCTGAGAGCTTGAGATCGACCAGGTTTGGGGGTTTCAATCCCAAAGGATGAGATATTAGATCCGGGATGGGATCCAAGATCCAGAGAGGAGCTATAAGATGAGACCGCAGGCACAGGATCCAGGTTTGATGAGGCCAGAATGGGACTATGAGGATAATCTTGTTCCCCAACCGACGAGCTTTCTGTAAGAATTTTGTTAACAATGGAAGAGGAGGATTAGCATACAGAAGACCGGGTGGCCAAGCATGGACTAGAGCATCTCTGGGGCTTTCCCCTGGAGGGGGAATTAGAGCAAAAAACTCACTGCACTTAGCGTTGGAAGGTGACGCAAAAAGATCGCAGCAAGGCTGACCCCACTTGCAGAAGATCTGTTTCACTACTAAGGGATTCAGAGACCATTCGTAAGGCGAGAGGATAGTTCAACTTAGTTTGTCCGCTAGGATGTTGGACCGACCCGAAATGTGCGTTGCTAACAGAAAACAGTTGGTGGACATCGCCCAATCCCAAACTCTCATGGCTTCTCGACAAAGAGGATAAGACCTGGTCACCCCCTGTTTGTTGATGTACCAGACCACCGACATGTTGTCTGACTGAATCGCAATAGTCCCTGGAGGGAGAAAGGCATGAAGGGCTTCCAACGCTAGAAGCACCGCTCTCATCTCCAGAACATTGATATGCAGAACGGTCTCTGTCTGAGTCCACATACCTTTAACAGTTCTGCCCGCATAATGTCCCTGCCACCCAAGGCAAGAAGCATCTGTGGTCACCATGGCTTGGGGTTGCGACATAACAAACGGTCGTCCTTCCCGAAACTCTCGGGAGTGGAGCCACCACATGAGGGAATTTCTGAAAACTCTGCTGAGAGGAATCGGTAAGTCAAATGGGTGGTGAAGGATGGACTGCTGAACTTGCAATGTCCACTGGAGAATCCTCATGTGCAAGCGAGCTAAGGGCGCAAGGTTGATTGCAGCTGCCATGAACCCTAGAGCTCTCAGGACTAACTCCGCTGATGGGGCAGGTGACTGAAGAAGGGCTAAAATGTGTAAGGTCAAACTGCGAAGTCTGTCTGACATCAAGAAGGCCTTGGTCTGAAGCGTGTCTATCCTGGCCCCTATGAACTCCAAGACTTGAACTGGTTGGAGGGATGACTTCTTCAAGTTTATGGTGATCCCCAAATGGGACACTAGAAGTAGGAAACAATCCCTGGCTAAGCCGAGTAGATGCCTGGTGGGGGCGGTAAGGAGCCAGTCGTCTAGGTAAGGAAAGACCTGTATTCCCTGAAGTCTCAGCTGGGCCACTGCCATGACCTTGGTGAACACCCTGGGGGCTGTGGTGAGACCGAAGGGTAGGACCCTGAACTGGTAATGACTGGCCCCTATCCAGAAGCGGAGAAACCTCCTGGAGCGCCTGTCCATGAGAATGTGATAGTACGCATCCTTGAGGTCTATGGAGCATATCCAGTCCTTCTTCAGCAGCTGGGGCAGAATGGACTGAAACGTGACCATCTGGAATTTTTCCTTTGCAATGAAGAGATTCATTGTTGAAAGGTCGAGGATCAGCCTTAAGTCCCCCGTCTTCTTTGGCACCAAAAAGAACCTGAAGTAATTACCTAATCTGGATTGTCCTGGGGGGACGTGCTGGATGGCTCTTTTTTCTAGCAGCTTTTTTACCTCTAAAGCTGCAGCCTCCCTCTGACTGGGTGGTACATCGGGGAGGCGCCTTGACTAAGGAGGCAGATTTATGAAAGGGATAGAGTAACCTCTGGATATTATTCGAAGCACACAGCGATCTGATGTTATGGACTCCCATTGGGCCATGTGTTTCGAAATATGCCCCCCCCAACTGCCTCCAGAGAGGAGCAGTCGGGCAACCCCTCAGGGCTGCTGCATGGGTCGGTCAGAAAAAGATTCCCGCGACCCAAAATTTTTCTGCCCCCCCCCCGCCTCTGGGCCGGCGTCCAACTTGCCCCCCTCTGCCTCTGAAGGACGAAGGGTCCGGAGCGTAATGGGACTGCTGAGACTTCCAGAACCACATCTTCTTTTGTCCTCTCTGGCTCCTAGAAAAGGACATTTGAAGAGCCGAGAAGTGGACTCCGGCAGACAGCGTCTTCCCATCTTTCTCGCTCTGAACCAATGTGTCGAGGATGGTCTTCTCACACAGAGTAGAACTGTCGAAGGGTGCTTTCACGAAGGACGCCTTGAAAGGTTCCACAAAGTCGCAAAGCCAGAGCCAGGCGTGATGCCTTAGGGTGATACCGGACCTGCTGGCTCTAGCGGCTCCCGTGGCATGGGAAAGTTGCCGCATAGATGTGTTAGAAACAGATTTCAGAGTGGCCATGCGAGCCGAGAAAGTCCGTTTGTCCTCGGCTGACATGGACTCAGGGGGAGACTCAACATATTCTTTTACCAGATCCCGCTGAAGTCTAATCACATGGGCCAAATAATTCAGCCCCCTTATAGAAAAGGTAGCTGAAGCAAACATCCGCTTCCCGATATGATCCATCGTCCGAGACTCCTTATCAGGGGGATGGATCAAGGAACTATCCTGAGCAAGTTCCCTCTTGGTGGCTGCTGCCACCACCATGGCATCTACTGGGGAACCCTTACTCCAAGCCGTCCTGTCCACAGGGGGACTAAGAATCCTGTCTAGCCTCCTGGGGATTGGTTCTACAGTGTTTTGTTCCTTCCACGCCCTGGCAGTGATGAGGTCAACCAGGGGGTCAGCAGGAGGGGACACCCAAGAGGTAGACGGGCCTGTGTCAAATGCCTCCAGAAACACCGACTCGTCCGAGGAAGGTTTGTGGGCTGACCAACCCCCCTTTAGGTGAAGCATTTCCATAATGTCTCCAAAGGAGACATCCTCGGGGGGGGGGGGGCGACCTGTGGGAACCTTCCAATTCCTCCAAGTCGGTGTCCTCCGTGAGGGACTCAGGGGAGTCCAAGTGCCTCCTCTTACACTTATGTTTATAAGGGACTTCCTCGGTGGGACTCTCCGAGGAGGGCTCACTAACAGGGCCATGTTCCGCCATTGGAATGGGCTGGGGCATCAACGCAGGCTGTCCCTGGGATTGGATGATGGAAGACAAGCCCAGCTGCAAGGGAGTGGGGGCAGAATTCGAAGATAGAGTAGGGGGTCTCGAACCTCTCAAGAGAACCCTCTCCACCACGTTGAAAGCCGAGGGTGAACCAATCTCTCTGGGCTCTGTGGTTAACACCCTCGGATCCAGCACAGGGATCGGCGTTGGAGCCGAAGCGCTCAGACCTGAGAGGGAAGTGTGTTCTGACCGAAACAGAGCTGATAACCCACTGGCCTCCCTGGACCCAATGCACGGCTCTCACCCCCCCGAGAGCTCAGATCCAAAAGGAGATACGACAAACTTGCCGGCATGGCCGGCATTGAGGTAGCTATAACCATCGGCGCTGACTCCCTGGCTCCGGGACTTCTCGGATCCGAAGGCACCAAAACCTGATAGTGGATTGGAGAAGGAGCTGTCGGGGCAAAAAATGGGGCTGAACTCCTCCCTGGAGGGGGGGGGGGCAGCAGTACTCCCATCTGCAGCTGGGTTTGGAGGAAACGATGCATCATCTGGTCCATATCAGCATCGCAGAGACTGCTGGTCAACCTAGAGGAGGCCATCAAAGCTGGCCGGGAGGGCCGCCGCAACGACCTCAAAGATGGTCGGGCCTCCTTCTCCAGCTCCGGTGAGAAGCATGGAGAATGGAGCCGAGAGGAGGAAGGCCTGGAGATCTTCTGAGGTGAGGAGAGCAGCTTGGCAGGCGGGGCCGAGGGGGCAGAATCGGCCCGCCGCTTGTGGCTTCTATGCCTCTCTTTCTCCTCTCTTTCTTCTCTTTCCTAGAGTCCCTCTCTCCCTAGGAAGAAATGGGAGGTTGAGTCCCAGCCAGGGGAGAGGGAACAACAGGCTAAGCAGTCACAGCTGTAGCCACTGAGGTAGAGGAGGAGGAAGCCAACTCTGTGGCAGCTTGAAGACAAGTGCGGTACCCCCAGGCAGAGGACGCACTGAGTGTGGCCAGCCGCTGGGGAAAGCTTATGGCCACACTCAGTGCACTTAAAAAAAATGGCCTTAGGGGCCTCGGCCATAATATCTAATCTAAAAAACACACGCACGCGCCTCACACAAACACCTAAGGGGAAAAAGGGGGAAATTACTAGGCTTAAACTACGAGGGAACAAAAAGGGGTTTAAATTAGGGAATTAACTGTCCACACACACACAAACTAATAAGATTTTGAAGAACTTTTTTACTCACAGATCGCCTAACGCTAGGAGCTCGAGAAACCTGTGCTTGACAAAGCCGCGGCAAACGAGATCTGGGGATTGGAAGGAGGTGGCAGGGTATTATGGGTAAGGGGGAGGAGCTTGAAGCTTGGATCTCTAGCTTGGAAAGCTGCCGGCTCGGATCCAGGTTGGATCCGATACCCACAGGTTGATGATCAAATGAAGTTTCCTACTTCAGATCCCAATTTTACCCAATATATGGCCCCTGGAGGCAACAGGAAGGCATGTGTCTGTGCCTATACCTTGAGTATCTTATAGATTGACCCTATCCATAAGGGACATAGGTGCTACCTCAGGTGTGAATTTGTGATTCTCCAGCCATTGATCCAAACTGCATTTAAAGAGGGCCAGGAAAGGTCTCTGCTTAACATTAAAAGGAAGCCTGTTCCAAAAAAGATGCAATCTCTGATCTGTTCTCCAGCATCTTTTGTTTGAGTCACTGATTAAGTTTAAAACCCTAGATTGGGTGACCATCATGCTGCTGGACTTGCAGATGTGTAGCAGCTCCATCAGGGCTGGATTTGTGTGTACCTTGTAAGTCAGGTATAAGTCATCCATTAATAGGCAGTTGGACACAGAGTAAATGGACAGGGCTTTTAGTCTTTCCATATAGGACATATTGTTTACACCCTGTATTTTCTTTGTGAGGAACCTCTGAGGTTACTCCAGCTTTTGTAAGTACCTAGTCAAGAACATGCCAAATGGTGCATTGTTCTCAATTATTAGTTTAATGAGGGCTGAGTACAGCATGACTAGAATTTCCTTGGACCCAGACACCATACTTTTACATATATGTTGTGCCACATAGAAGGACTTTTTCACCACTGTGGACACATGGCATCCAAAGTGCAGCCTATTATCTATCTGTGTACCTAGATTTCTCACCTCTGTGTTTAATCTGTGCAATTGATGTAATTTTCAGGAGTATTTGACTTCCCAAAAGGTATGATGATGCATTTGTTTCACGTTTACTTTTAGGCCATGGTTTTGGTATCAATCATTTGCCTGATCTAGACCCAACTGAAGGATGTCTATATCATTTGGGAATTCAATGATTACCCCATGCTTGCACTCGTGAGCAAATTTTGTCATCCAGAGGACTTCCACATTTGCCTTTACTTCAGAGAAATATATTCTGAACAGGAGTGGTCCCAGCACTAAGCCCTTTGGCACACCACTAGTAACTGGCCTCTTTCTATAATTAGTTTCACCCAATTTAACCACATGTCCTGTCTGTGAGCCAATTGGCTATCCATCTGGTGATGTAGGGATTGATGCACAATTTCATGAGTTTATTTATAGTACCTGAATGGAGAATTGTATCAGATGCCTTGGCTAGGTCAAGGTAGGTGGTATGAACTGTTTTACCCCCATCTATGGCTTTAGTAATGTCCTGAAATCCACCATATTCAGTAGGCATGACCTCCCCTTGACAAGGTCCAGTGTTTTGAGGTTTTCAATGTCATTATTTTCTAGGTCCATGACTATTCTTTTCATGGTTTTACATATAAGTTGAGTCAAACTTGTGGGTCAGTAATTTCCTGGGTCACCAGATGATCCCCCTTCATGCAGAGGGATGGCTTTTGCTGTCCTCCACTCTATCAGGACTAAGCCAGTCTGGAGGCTGTGGTTAGATAGAGATCTTAAAGGGCCCCATAAGTCCTGATTTAAGCTGTTTAAGAGTCAACCTGGTATATTGTTAGGCCCCACTGAAGCTGTGCTTTTAGCATTAGAGAGCTCAGTGACATCCTGTTCTTTGGTGATAATTGCTGGTGAAGTGGTGGAGGGTATTTCTTGGGGGCAAACTAGGGGTGATGGGGAGGTGAAATTTGAGCTGAATTTGTTGGCCAGCAGATTTACTATATTTTCTGGTTGAGCATAGGTGATGCCGTCTACAACTAATTCTGCACATTGTTGGGTGGTGACTTTAAGACTGAGGACATAACTGAAGAATGCCTTATGGTTATCCTTGGAGGCTATTTTTACTTCAAAGTATGCTTTCAGAGACTTAACTAGTTCCCTGATTCACTTGTTTAGACTAATGAGGGACTTTTTGATCTGTTGTGCACATTCCCTCTTTCTTTTTCAACAGGGTTTTCTTTCTTGTGTTGTACAACCTATTAATACCAGGTGTCTAACAGGATGGCATGTTTTTGCAATTTGACCTGGGTTTATTTCAGTCTGGTACTGCTGTTTCTATGCAGTTGGTTATATTGTTGTACAGGGCTTTTGTGTATGCCTCTGTATAGGTTTCTGTACTTTCTGGATTTGGGGGAGCTTGGAAACTAACTATGCCATCCTTTAATGGGGGTAATTTACCTTTGAAAACGTCTTAAAGTTTTTGGTGTTAGGTTGGGAGACCAGTTTTACTTTTATTTCAAGAGAGACTGCTTTGTGATCTGATCTTATCAGTGAGGACATCATGGTCTCCCATATTTTGAGAGTAGCAGATCTAGAATATTTATTTCCCTAGTGTGAGTGCAGACTATTTGCTCCAGGACATTTGAATTTACAAATACAATAAATCTATGGGCCTGCATGTTAGTGATTGTGTATGCCCCCCCCCCCCAATTAGGACCTGTAGCTAGGAAGAATATGGTAAAGGATTTTTCCCATGAGTAGTTGGACATGGAGTAGCTCAAGCATGTCATATTGTTTGACTAGCTTTGAGGCATGTTTATCCTTTATATAGATAGATGCACCTCTCCCTTTTGCTATTTCATGTTCAGTGGGTGGTTGCAATGTATGAAGGGTGTTCTAACTGTGTACTGCCAGAGTGCTTTTCATGGCTTAGAACCATGTTTCAGCAGATGTCAGCATTTTCCAGGGTGAAGATAGCTTCTAAGGAGTATAGTTTCTTGTTGAGACTCGTAGCATTGAGGAGTAACACCTTCAGCTTGTCCTGAATAGCTTTTGTTATGTTGAAAAGTTTGTTTTACAATGCATAAAAAATGCACTACAGGGGTGGATAATGTTTTGGCCAATATCTGAAACCTAGAAGTGACAGATGAAGACCATCCCTGACAAAGCAGCATGGCCTATCAACCATGCCCTCTCAGGCTGACTAGTACAGGCTCCCTTTAGAATGACACCAGTAGCTGAGACAATTGTTAAAGTCTATAATTTTCTGCTGGTATTGTGGCATCATCCCTGGAGATTGTAGGATGCTGCTAAGTGCTAGGCTCATACCTGCCTTTGACACATATTCTGAATGCTCAATCACATCTCTCTTCATATAGTCCAAGGAGGTACATCTGAGGTCATTCACACCTACATGGACTTTTACTTAGGGGTAAGTGACCTGAGTGCTTGTGTGATCTAGCAGATCCTGACCCCTGACAGGCAACTACCTTAACCTTCTCCTTATCCAACCTGGTAAGAGGGACATCAGTGTGTCTCACACTGGAGTCTCCTATAACTAGAATATAAGGTTGTGCAGTTTTTTGCCTTATGGCCTTGGTAGTTGAAGCACAATGAGATGTGACTTTGTGTTGTAATGTGAACTGTCTTGTTTGTGTGCATGTGGAGTTTCTGAGGACTGCATCTGAGAGGCCTTTGAGGTTTGGATAAGTTACATATGAGCACACCTACATATGTGGGTATATGTGTGTTATCCTTTGTGTGTGCAGTGAGTGCTATGTGTGAGCCATTGACAACCTGTTTGTTGCTTTTTATATCTGTATGTGATAGTCTAGCCTCCAGTGTCCATGTGTAACCAGATCTCACACAAACTGTATTTGTCTGTTCAAGAATTAAGTGGTTGTCAGTGTACATAAGGCAATTGCTACAATGCCCAAGATGCCATGTCCACCAAGCTAGATGCAGCGATGGAAGGAAAGTGCCAATCCATGGTTGCAGGTCCAAATATCTACTTTAAAGGGGTAAGAGTGGAGGGTGTTTATAACCAGACGAGGAAAAGGTGCATACCTGGTGTAATCTGCAGCTAACCTAACCAGTAATGCTGCCCAGTGCCCAAGCCAGGTTCTGTCTGAGCAGCAATAGTCCTGGGTGCTATAATAAGGTTTAGGTAGACCTCAATAGTCTAAACTAAATGCATAAATGTTGCTCAACACCTGCTGCCATTAGATAAATAATCTCAGTCTTCCTAATTTAAAAGCACAGTAAAAGAATGTCTGGAGTGAAATGCTACCCCTAAGAAACTTAAACTTAAAAAAAGGCAATATGTAGTTCAAGATAACAGCAGTGTACTTTAAACACCTTATAAAAGTGTGGCTATTCAATAAAGTACTTCACTTTGTAGAAATGAGAGAAGAGCCACTCAATTGTGCAAACTTTATAAAAGCACTAAAAACAAGGTAAGCTGATTTATACTCTCTGGATAATACGACTACATGCAAGAATCTGTAGTGTGTTTCCCCATACTATACAGACCAGGCAACAATCCAGTGCCAATAGATAGAATATCGTCTGTCCTTTTAATGTAAGAACAGAGAAAGAGCTTGCTAGAGTTTAAAAATACATTACTTTATCCAGTTAGTTAGACAATAAATTCAGAGCAAGTAAATCAGTAGAACAGAAAATGAGAGGAAAAATGCACTTTTTCCCAAAATAAACAAAAGAAAAGGCAAATAAATAATCCATAATATCAACAGTAGTATAGAAAGAGAGGAACTTATAAAGCTTAATTTACAGTAAGGGTGGGAACCTTCAAATTAGTTTAAAAAACAGATAAAATGGGAGGAAGTGTGGAAAAATAACCAGCAGGGATTCACTAACAGTGCTTATAGAAAAGACAAAACCACAGATATACTCTGCGTATTTAAGTATCACTCAGGAAGCAATTTAACCAATGAAAAAAACTTGTGAAATGTACAGCCTAGAAAATGTAAGTGTCTGTCTTCCACATAGAACAAAAACACCAGGCCAAGCAGATTTCTTGAAACAAAAAAGCAAAATAGTGCAGGTAAAACAGAAAGCAGCTCTATCAGTTTAAGCAAATCACAGACAAAAAGGATTACTTTTCCCACCAGCAGGGAGTCGCCGACAGTGTTTGTAATTTTTATAGACCTGTAGTGGTATGTTGTTGTGAATGTAGAGCACAGCATCCTGGGTTCATGTCTTGTCAGAAAAGACCTAGGCCACGCACTTCATAATGGCCATCAGCTGTACAGCCAGACATGGAGCAGCTGTGTGACATTTGCCTAGCATCCTGTGAGCAATGGAGGTCCTTAGTTGCTCCATAAGGTGACAAAATATGTGCAGGATATTACACATAATGGGTGTGTACTCCCTAAGATCATCATTTATGCCCTGAAAAACACCTACAATCTCTACACAGATTTTGGTATTGCTGACCTGTTTCTGTATGATGGTCAACAGATTCTTTGAGTTGAAGGGATTAAGACAGCTAGTTGGGGAGGTCCGTACTCATGGCATCAACAACAATGGGTATGCTAGTGAGCAGTGTCTTTCACACAATGTATTGCTGGGGGAGAGCTACCCTCCCATGTAGATCTTTTAGTGGCAACCTACCCTTCAGTGGTAATCTGTCTGACTTGTGTGGGTTCCATAGGTGTGGTGATGTTCATTGACAGGGTAGGGTATCTAGATCCCGCATTATATATAGTGTTTACAACAGAAAAACATTTAATCACATTCTTTATTTTATACATTTTCTTAGATAAGATAGGAGTGTCAGTGAGGATAGAGCTATATTTAGCTTCATACAAGAGAAATTTGAGGTCCATCTTCCTTCTTTTAGGTGACTGGTTAATGAAAAATGGTATGCATAGTTATCTACATTACAAGATAAGATTTTAAATATTTATTTGATTTTGTTAACCAGGTAAATGAACTGGGCTAAGGATCCTTATCAGCCACAACCTGGGTCAAATAGGCAAATGCATTTGATTGAAATGTGAAAAGCTTATTTGTTACAGAGCCATGAGACATATAATGTGCACAAAATGAGAATGATTTATAACATTAACTTCAGATGCAATTTCGTAAGCTATATAGAATAGAATAGTATATAAAAACAAACTAAAACTTTATAATGTGGGTAAGAAAGAGACCACATGGAAGATCCGAGCTGACAATTGTACACCTAAACTGAATAAGCTTATATATATATATATATATATATATATATATATATATATATATATATAATATATATATATTTTATATATATATATATATATATATATATATATATATATATATATATATATATATACCTGACTGACATTGCCAACACTCCAGAATGCCGACAACCATATGGCCGACACCATATGATCGACATTCGCAATGTCGATAATGTGGAACCGGCATCTCACTATAGTGCGGAATGGAAAGATTTCCATTCCTGCACTGTAGTGCAATCTCGGGTATATTAAAGTTACAGGGGGTGTGTGGGGGGGCGCAGGGGGACGTAGCCCCCTGCTAGCAGTTAAAAGGAAATTTTATTTTCCTTTTACATGGTCTACTTACAATGTCGAGATTTCGGATGTTGGTCATATGGTGTCGGCCATATGGTTGTCGGCATTCTGAAATTTCAGCATTGTGAAGTAGATCCATATATATATATATATATATATATATATATATATATATATATATAAAGTCTGTATTCACACACACACACACACACACACACACACACACACACACACACACACACACACACACACACACATATGAACTATGCATTTTCCCCTGGGCAAGTAAACACGTGACCAAAACTTCCTGAAGACACACTGCAGTATCTGAAACCCACCTTGGTGGGGGGTTATGACTCCCCCCACCCCCCAACTGTATATATACCAACTCTGGGATCACACTACAGTAGGGAAAAGGTAATAGTTTCCCATGTTGTGCAAGTGTTTACTTGCACTGCGAAAAACTGAGTGGTTTAGGTTTTCAGTTTTCGTTATTTCCATCTTGCGAAAATAACGTTCGAATATATGGGCTTTCGACCAAGTAAAGTAGACCCATAGATATATATATATATATATATATATATATATATATATATATATATTGTCGATTGCACTTTGTGTGATTGACATTTGGACATTTGTGCGAAACCGCCGTTTAGCAAAAATAAACAAACGCCACAATGTCGAACCTTATAACAGTGAATGCAATACAACATTCACTGTTGTGAATTTTGACATTGTGATGCACATCGCATTATAGTGGGAAATCATGAAATGTACCCTTTTCCTCACTGTAGTGTGATCTCGGAGTTTGTATATACAAGTAGGGGGGTGGGGGTGCAGTGGAGCTTGCCCCCCTGCAAAAGTGTTTGTTATTATAGACTGGAAGTGAGCATTTCAGTAAAGTCGACATTTTCGAGATTTTGACTTTACTGAAATGCTGCCTTTCAACATTTTTTGTGTTCGGTGTTCTGATTTCTGAACATGTGATTCGGACATCTGAACACTTGAACGGAGTTGTTTCGAGTAAATGATGGTAAACCGTATATATATATATATATATATATATATATATATATATAAAATATATGGATTTATATCAGAAGATTGACATTTTGGACCATCGACTTCTAAAATGTTGGGACCATGTGGTTGACATTAAAAATGTCAGACGTAGGAAAATACTACTAGCTGCATCAAATAGTTTTATATGTAGCATATATTTTAAATACTAAAGTGCTGGGTAAGCTAGCTACAGCAGTTAGGTTGTGTTGTAATACACTGATGTTTCACACAAATTGTTGTGCGGGAGGAGATGTAGATTTCATGCTGCTGCTTTTGCATTTGTGTATAATTCATTATGAAGTGGATAAAGCAGATCATCCGAAAATGAATGAATGAATGAATAAATGAATCCCTCATATAGTTGGGAACAATGCATAACAGTATATTAACGGACATAAAATAAAGAATGAAAGTTGTACATCTTTTAAAGAAAGAATAACCTTTTCTGGCTATTTTTTCTTCTTAACTAGGTGGGCCCACTGACATTTTCTTTCTCATTGGAAACCCAGGTCTAGATGAATGCAAATAGAGTTTAAGTGCATAACAAATATGTATGTAACAACAGCACAGTATAACTTCGTAAACAAGTATCAGTAACAAGTGAGTACAAAACAAATGCACATTCAGAGATATTAGGAGCCCCTTACAAGTTAGTGTGTGTGCTGACGTAAGGTTATTACATATATTATAGTGACTGTTAGTATGCCTGGAGCCACAAAGTGACTATGTACTGATTCCAGGCATAATGCTGTGGCTTCTAAATAATGAGAACAGGTAAATGAGCTGTGCTGTATTCTATGTAGACACCGCTGATTATGGAAGGACCGAAGATTTAGTTTGGACAGTGTAGTTTAAACATAATAAAATAAGATGTAGGCCCCAATACACTGGGAGGAAGTGATAAAGTATTGTTTGGCAGTGTCAGAATAGGAAGGCAGTTGTCTTATCTTATTGGGTGATTGGAGTCTTATCCACACGGCCCTGAATAACAACAATTTGTAGTAAATATACATTGGTGTCTACCAGCCCTTTTATTCAATGAAAGTTGTTTTAATGTAGGATTATGTGTGCTAATGTGTTTTTCTGGTGGATTGTACAGTAGCTAAGCATGGTATTCCATTTTCACGGCCTACCATCTTGTACTTTGTGCTGTTTGGGAATGGGTTTATTGTGTTTGTAGAATAGTGGAGTGATGGGAGTGGCAGTCAGAAGTTAGGCTGTCCTGTCTCAGGTACATGCAGTCTTGTCTTACAGGCATTAGTCTAATTTTTACTTGTGTAATTTTTAAACAAGCCTAGAGCTACTCAATGAGCAATTTTTACAAGTTTTGAATAGTCGCTTATAATGCCTTGCCACACTTGACACACTTAGTTCTGTGTGCTTTGAGCAGTAAATGTCTGCTCATTCTGATACAAGACACTGATAGTCAGATCTCATTGGGCAATGACCCATGTGCTCTGACTCCACCCTCATTTACAGTAGAAGCCTTGTTGATGTTAATGAATATATACGTGCCTCATGTAACCCACAGTGGAAACCTCAGAAGGGTTATGGATGTGGCCTCTATGTTTTATTAAAGTGTTGACAATGTCATACATAAAAGATTTATATGGAGATTAGTTACGCTTAGATTGTGTCTCTTCAACATTAATTGAACACTGGGATACGGCTAGTAAAAATAAATGAGTGAAATGTATTGCAAACAAACTGATTTATTACAATGTTCAACACTAAACCAAAGCAGGAAGTCATTCTCTCTTTAACAATAGGTCTAACAGGCATGTCTTTACAGAATTCTTTTCTAATTTTATTTTTCTATTTATTCTTTGTTGACCAGGTTAGTCCCCACTAGGCTAGTAGCATCTTTTCAGGAGAGACTTGAGGTGGTATTAATACTAACAGGGGAAATTTGGCCAGGGCATCAAGGAAGTTCTCCTACTCTTTTCAATAGGTGCCGTGGGATCTGATGTAGGGCAAGGAAAATGCTGGAAGCCCTAGTATGGTGGCCCCTGTTTGCTTGTCTTATGATACATGCCTGGTAATACCAATAAATCTGTCCATCTGTGTATAGATAAGTGGACACCATACTCAGTTGCTCTCCTGCCAAGAGATCTCCTAGTACCAGTTTCATTGGGAGTTGCAAGGATGGTACCTGTGGGGATCAGGACTATAGGGGACAATAGGGCCTGAAGTCAGTGGCAACAATAAATTATGAAGTCTGCTGCCAAGTTGCAGTTATGCCTTTCAAGTAGTTTTCCATTGTTGCTTCATTTCTCTACAACCTTCATATGTATGCTACTTATATAAACTAACTCTGAGATCTCTATACCTTGGAGAAGGGAGAGTGCTCTGGGGTACTGTAACCGTGGACATATATATGTATATTCCCGTCACTATCACTTGTAGTTCTTTGTTTCCTTCCCAAAAGCTGACCAGTAAGCAGACTGTCAGGCGTTAGAGGCCTAATAGATAAAGCATTGGCGTTTTAAGCCAGGGTTGTGGGTTTGAGTCCCATCGGCGGGTGATAATCAAGCCTGTGCTGCCACACCAATGCCTACATGCAAATCCCATTCAGATGGAGCTCCAGTGTTTCTCTTCACTCGGAGAGTTTTGCTCCAAGGGGGGGGGGCTCATCCTCCCTGTACAGGTTCAAAGTGATGGATTACCCACTGGGCAAGCAGATGAACTGGGATTCTAAGACAAAGTGATCGTGTATTTAAGAATATACATACACTATATACTATATAATATATATAATATATATACATACACTATATACTAGCATATACTTTCTGCTAGTGTAATTCCCTGCTCATCTCCCTACACCAACAGCACAGCGAAGCTGAAGACTGTAATGAGCTATAAGAGGCTGCAGTGAGCATGTACCCACCCCTGACTGTAGAGTGACATGTTGCCCAGCTCCCTCCCCCTCAACTGAACATCAGTACTCCTGACAAGGCTCATGATGTGACATTCAGCAGTGTCTCCACAATAGCCATGCCCATACCTACTTTTACTCTGTCAGCTGCTTTAACCACTACTGAGGTCACCTAGGATGTCGTAAGGGCTTTATCCGTCTGTATCACCAGAGTAACGCTATTATTACTTGCAGTTCTTCTCTTCTGAGGACTGTTATTAAGGTCAAATACCTAAACTGAGACATATTAGGTCCTCTTCAATGCATCCATATCCAACTGCAGGAAAACAGCATATGTGCCAGTTCTTTGGCAACCAAGGATTCCCTTTGTCATTGCAGCGAATGTCATTGCAGCACCAGCAGACGGAGACTTTCTGGATACCAAGTGTCATCGTTATGCTTCTAATATGATTTCCTCATTTCCTTCTTCGTTTTCATCATCTGCACCCACAGGCAGTTCCCATAGTGACTTCTCTGCACAGTCAGATCATGGTCAAATGGGGCCCTAAGCATGGAAATGGATTTCCCCTCCCCCCACAGCAGGCACCCCAGCCATTGCAGTGTCCCATTACTTGGCTATTTCTTCTCAGTCACCATAAACACTGTGCAGACTTGTCATTGTGCACACTATTTTCTTCTACATTGATTATATCTGGATTTAATTTACAACTGTTATTTCAAATTTTAGCACATAAACACAGGCAGTCATGAAAACAGACTTAACATGAACAGTACACTTCTCTGCCCTTTAAACAGCATTGAAACCAACATTTAAAGAAAATGCATCTGGCCAGTGGTGGATTGTTTACGTTTGGACTGTTTTCAAACCATAGACCCCTTGCACACATTTTAGCACCATGCATACATTCACATGTTCTTTTATTCACCTTTCTGATTGTAGTAGGTTATATTCCTTGTATGATAACAGCACCACTTGTTAGAGTGCATTTAAATTTGTAGTTTTGAACATTGTTTCCAGTAAGCAGTGAAACAAAATGAATGCACCAGTAATGACAAAACAAACCATTTCAGAACATTTCAACCATAAACCAGTCAAACTTTATTACAATCCATGAATCTCAGTTAATGTGCACAGTCTCTGCAGAAGTAAAAGTTATCTGAAAAATTCCAGTTGTCAGTAATGAAGAGACTGCTGCTGGCAAACAACTTTAAAGTGTTTCATCTACAAATCAGTGCCTACTGCCCATAAAGAATAAATTGCCTGTTTTACATTAAAAAAGTGGTAAGCTAGTAATATTGCAATAGGAAATGAATGGCAAACCAACAGATGGTTCATAGTTACTAGACATCTCATCCAAAGGAGGACACTCAGGAGTGCAGTCTTATCTTACATGTATGTACCTTGTTTTGTGATTTAGCAATTTCTTTTTTTAATTCATATTGCATTTGTCTTACTGTATTGCACATTTATCGTCTAACTTCATTCCCTGATTCTTGGTTGAAAATGATGCCTGGAGCACCTCATTTAACATGTTTAACAAATAAACAGTCATTTTCATACTTGTACAAGAAATGTTAGTTTATGAAACAGAAGTACATGCTTCTTTCCTTCATGATGGCTTTTGCTCAGGAATTTAAAGTGAGTAGATGCTAAGAAGAGTAGAGGCACACGTTTGTAAATGGCCAAATATGTCTTATGACAGGACTGTTGTGTCTTTCGGCTTTTCCCGGTTAGGGGTCTCCACAGCCGAACTCCGGTCCGCTAATGATTGGTAGTTGACGTTTACGTGCTGAGTTACCAGCCCTGATGCACAACTTTCAACGAAGGGATGCCCATTCACGCATGTCTGCATGCAGAAGACGCTCTAGCTGAGAATCAAACCAGACAGCGCCTTACTGTGAGGCGACAATGCTACCGCAGCACCACCACCGCGGATGTCTTATGACAGGACTGAGGTCATAAAATAAACAATGCATTTGTTTTCTACATATGTATACTGTGCTTTAAAGAGACTGGGAATACTGCTCATGAATTCATATTGCTGCATTATAGTGTGTTCCATACCAGGTACCTAAATCAAATCCCATTAACATTTCTAAAAGAGTGCATTGCTGGAAGCAAACTTTATCAGTTAAGTTCAAATTATCATGCATTTTTTTCACCCCCCCCCTCAAGTATTCACATGTTCTGTATTACTGTAGGCTATGCAGTAAGGGCGCAGCTAATTACCAATCAAGGCAAACTGTAACTAATCAATCTAATTAACAGACAAGGCAAACTGTAACTAATCAATCTCATGACAGACAAAATCAATAATTTCCACATGAAGAATTTTGCTTCCAGTACAGAACCATCCATTTATTGTAAATGAGATAGAAATAAAATGACCAGTAAAGAACTTAAAATGACCCCATGAAAACCTGAAAAGTGATAATGGAAGCCTTGTATTTGTTTCTTCTGTCATTGCCTTCCTTCATTCTTTCAAGGTGGAAAAAAAGTGTGTTTCCCATGAGGCAGTACCAAAGGGCAGATGTTTCACTTCCTTTCCCATGTTATTTCTGAGATGATAACTAACATACCATGCCAAACTATATGAATCAGGGATTGTTACAGTTTACAAATCCTTTACAGAAAATAGAGGAAGGCCCTTCCTTGCAAATAGAATGATTGTTTGCCTTGCATTCCTGTATTTTATACAACCTTTTGCTTTCTCTTGCAGTTTACCATCTTAAATCGAGTTTGCGTTGCACCCAAAGAATCAGTGGTTATACACATTTATTGATTTGTTGTACTTCGCTACATAGTTTTAGTTTCTGTAATTAAACCTCTGCCATCAAACATTAGATAACTGTTTTTGAATGACACTAATTTCATCTAAGAAAATTGCTTGTTTAGAGATCGGCATCTCTTGTGTATTCATTCAGTTCCTGGGAAGAACATGGAAAATTCATTTCACTGGTTTACATATTACAAAAAGCTGTTTGTTGCTTGGGCATGTTTATAAATTTTAAAGCACTTAAGCAGTGTTTAAGTAAAATATAATGATATGTTAATGAATAATCCCCAAGCAAAATTTTGGTCCCTCCTGTTATAATCTTGCCATCTATAAGAATATTTTGAAACTAACTTTTATATAATATAGCAATAACTGATGACGTAGTTGTGGTATATTGAAGATTTATCCATGGTTGGTGTAGTTTAATCATGAGGGCCATTTGTTCAGTCCCTGTAATTTCATAAGTCTACTGCCCACTGACTCCAGATTTCTAAGCCGACCACTTTGCAGAATTCATTCAGATAGCCAGCTGTGCCATCAGATTCCCCACCCTTCATATATCTAATCACCATGATCAATTTTCCAGCTTTTATTTCCTATGCAAATTTTAACTGTTTTTCATTTAATACCATCTCTTCTAACCATTTCTGAAAATTCTCTCCATCCCTTGTATTCTTTGATGTAAGTCTTTACAAAACTATAGAAATACTTGTACAATTTCCTCCTTTCTGACTATTCTTTCTCCTTTCTTGTTTTTGATAACCATATCAGTGCTTTCTCACCCTGATATTTTTTCTGTATCAGTAACATTACCTTGCTGACCACTTAGCCACTATTTCCAGAGAGTTATGCTTCTGACTGCTGTCCATAAATGCCCATCCTCCAGAACCATCATTACCTACCCTTCAGGTTTGTGGTCCTCCCTCCAATACCTCAGCTTTACTCAAAACTCTGTTTTCTACTTCTAATATGCCATCATTCTGCCTTTCTGTGTAGGCTTTAATCCATCCTATTTTCATCTGGTATTGCGTTCTCTGTACTTTTGTTCTGTTCCATTGCCTTATTCAGAATCTCATTCTTCCAACAAATTAATTTTCCCACATTCCTCTTCTCTTGATTGTATCTATACCTTTCGCAGCCAGTCTGTCCATCTCTTATTTCATCCTACTCATAGCATGATTTGATATTACCTTCACTGAAATCTCCACATGAATCACTTCCTGTGTCATAGCTACATCTTTTAGTACTTTATTTAACCTACATGTATATTTGCTCTCTCTACTTGAATATGTAAATTCTGCCCTTATTTTCCACTGATATTTACAGATACCCACTACCACTTTATGCATTTACCTGTTACAATATACTACAGTCCCTCACCATTGAACCCAATACTAACTTCATGGGGCATCTGAACTACCGAGCTATAGACTAGGAATCCAACACCACTTCTAATGTACAAGCCCAGTGATTCCTAAACGTAATGTACAAGCCCAGTGATTCCTAAACGTAATGTACAAGCCCAGTGATTCCTAAACGTAATGTACAAGCCCAGTGATTCCTAAACGTAATGTACAAGCCCAGTGATTCCTAAACGTAATGTACAAGCCCAGTGATTCCTAAACGTAATGTACAAGCCCAGTGATTCCTAAATGTTTCTATTACCAACATCCTGGAACAGTTTGTCCATTCTACTACCAGGGGTATAAACATAATTGACCTTGTACTGACAAACATGGGAGAGCAAGGTTCCTCACCCAATTTAATGTCCTTGCTCATCAGATCTGACGATAATGCATTATTGCTTAAAATAAAAATTAAATCCAGAGACCCAGTGAAAACGAAAACCTTTAAGAAATATTCCACACTAAACATCTCTCTACTAAGTGACACCTTGGCTAAATGCTAAATTCAAGCACCCCCAAATGCAGTAAGCACCATAGCATATGCTGAACTATTTACAAAGTTGCTGTACAGCCATATTTATAGCTGTATAGAGTGAGCTATGCCTACTCCCTGACCAATCTAAACAGGCAGCTAAGAGGGTTAATTAATACTTCAAAGGCTAAATTTAAAGAGAAATAGCATCTCAGGCAAAGGAGAGGTACAAACCTTTCTACAGCCGTGTCTTTATCCTCAAGGGAAATAACATCACCCACACTGAACTGGAGGCTATTGCCAACCTTTTGGTTGACAGGTTCAGCTCAATCTCCCCCCCCCTCACACTTCCCCTCAACAGTCTAAAGAAATGCTACATAACACAACCTCCCCTGCTATTACTAAAGAACATGTCTTCAATGCAATTTCCAGGGCCAGAAACACTGCATCAATGTGCTCAGATAACATCCCAGGATGCTTACTAAATTGCATGAAACACGACCTCTCTGGTCTACTTGAATCACTTTTCAGCTGGAGCCTACAGTCAGGTTTTGTGCCCCAGGAATGGAAGATGGCTACAGTCATTCATCTGCACAAATGACGTGAAACATCAGCCTGGGTAAGTACAGACCCATAACCCTGATCAGCCTCATATGTAAGGCCATGGAAAGAATCATCATGGACATGATAAATGAGGACATAGGTAACCTGCAAAATTTGGACCAGTCACAGTTTGGTTTTGTTAAAGGAAAGTCATGACTAATAAATCTGGTGGACTTCATTGAAAATTAATGGCTGGAAAACCAAAGCAATGGATGAGGGTAAGACTATGCCCACAACTTACCTAGACCTGGCCAAGGCTTTTGATGCAATATCCCACTTAGCCATTATAGATAAGCTCAGTAAATTAGGTATAAACCCTTTTTACACCCACTGGATAGCAAACTGGCTCACTGATAGCACCCAGGAGGTCAAAATAAAAGAGGCCACTGCCATGAAGAAGCCAGTCACTAGCAGAATTCCCTGGGCTTGGTAAAGGGGTCGCTCATTTTTGGCATCTATTTCTCTGAAGTGGAAGGTTTATGGCTGATTAAGTTTGCAGATGATTGTAAGCTGGGGGTTAATATTGACTCCCTTGCAGACACTAGCATTCTTCAAGACTAACAAATGGTGCCAAAGCCATGGTCTTAAACTCAATGCTAAGAAATGCACAATTGTACCCTTTGGGAAGTCAACCATCCCAGCTAATTACTGTGTTGATAATAAGCCCCTAAAAGTCAATGCAGTGGTGAGGAAATCCTTTTATGTTCTGCAGTATATTTGTAAGGGCATGGCATCCTGGTCCAAAGATGTCATTATCCCAGTGTATTCTGCTCTTATAGGACCAATCACAGAGTACAGTGCTCCCTTTGGTATGTACCTGACCAGGCATATACAGCAACTACGGTAACCTGAGAGGTTCCATTCAAAAACAATACAAGGCATAACAAACCTGCCTTATGTAGAGTGCCTGGCTTATAAGGCATCTGAAAACCCCACACTTATGAATCTCCTGTATATTTATAAATCAAACAGTACCAGAAGTACAGGGTCTAGGGAACTGAATTTTGTCTGTGACTTAAACAGAACATGCTGGAGAGACAGATATGTGTTCCAGAGACTGCCTTTCCTATATATCACTAATGTGAAGCTGAGTTTGTCTATTACCCAGTTTATGAGCGAGCTAGACCACTGGATGGGGAATAGGAAATTTACACCAGGCCTGACACCCATGTCCCTTACGGACGGAGGTAGCTTATAAATGCCTGTTCCTCAATGTCCTTTTTGGATACAAGACATCATTATTTTTGGGGGAAAAACTTGGTTATACTTAGAATGGCCCCCAGGTCATTAGCCTAGTAATGTATCTAGAATAATAAGTCCCTATCCTTAGCTGACAAAACCGTAGCTAGGGTGGGATGAAGGTGGCAGCTGCTTTGAGCACTGGTTATTAGAAGACATGAAATACCAAGTGTCTGAGGAGCGCAAGGAAACTCCTGTATAATGTGCATACATTTGATCAAAATAAATGAATGCAAGTCTACCCACCTTCTGTGTTCTAACGTGAAAACTAATGAATAAAATGGGGTTTATATTATCTTGTCGAAATGGCATAACAGTGAATGCCATTTCGACGACAAATAAACAGCGAACTGCAAAAACAGCAAAAGCCTGGGTCACCGATATTTTTCCTAGGGAAAAATATCAGTAGACTAACGAGACACAACACACCAGTTAAAACATTTCAAAGTGGGGGACTTCACCCCACACACCCCCTAATGTGGGGGGCTGTGCCCCCCACATCCCCCCTAACTAAATATACCAACTCAGAGATTGCAGTACAGTGGGGTAAAGGACAATGTCTCAGCGACGGACAAGTGATTTTTTCCCTAGGGAAAAAAATCGGTGACGTGAGCTTTCTATGTATTTCCAGTTTGCTGTTTATTTGTCATTGAAGCAACATTCACTGTTATGCTGTTTTGACAAGATAATATAGACCCATAAAATGAAATATGTAACAATTAAAAATCAAACTGCCCTACTTACTCAAAAATGCAAAACTTTCTCTTGGTGGTTACAGTACGTGGTAAGACACTTTAAATTCTAGAAAAATACTTCAAGCTTTAACAGAATGCATATTCTGCACGTACTTCCTCATTAAGATAAGTATATTGTAGACTCCTAACATATCTAATTAATAATCATATCATGCTACCATTTTGCAAGTAATGTATTTTCCCACAGCTTTTTCAGTTGCTATGAATTATGGGAATTGCATCTTTGGTTACATGTAACGTGGTTCTGATTTCCTTGACCACCAGATCAGTGGAAAAAAATAAAAGTACTTAGTTTGCCTTTGTCAAACATATTTTAACAGTTATTATAATATTTGAATTACAGTGACTGACAGCCTCATGGACATTTTATGAAGCTACTGTACCAACATGATTTACCTTCCTTTTCTTTAAAAACATTTCAGTGCTTTTGTCCTTTGAGGGTCAAACAATTATTTTGGAGGGAAAATATCCATTGTGATACTTAAGGAAAATCATCTGATGTCAAATTCTTATCATCCTGCAGCTATCAAGGTGGCATATGAAACAGATGTGAACATTTTGACTTCTCATTTGTAGCAGAGGAATTGTACCTTGCTGCATGCTGGCCTTTTAGTCTGGCGGTCGTGTCTCACTCATACATTTGTCCTTCCATCCTGAGATTTTCTGTGAGGTGTTCTCAAAAGCTTTGGCTACCCCATTGTTTATGCTGAAATGCTGGCTTTGTGGATCTGCTGTTTACTGTAAATTGACTAGGACTCTCCCTGATTTCTTATTTGTCTTAACCTGTACAATACGATAACTGCGGAAAATTTCGGAGCTGACCATAGTATTAGTAGTACTGTGCATGGTCCGTTTAAGTAAAAGATTTAGGATTATGGTGTCCATGGGTAGCGGCAAAAGTTCTGGAGTTGTTCACCAATGATTAGATAGCAAACTTTTTTTTCAATACCTAAAAAAATACTGAGGTTTTGGGTTTAAGCAAAAAAATCCACTTAGCCATTTAGATACTGTGAAAAAAGGTAATTTAATAAAATATGCAAGTGAATAATATCAGTATTAATATGTCATTGTATGGTATAAATCTGTCCTGTCAGTGGATGTCTTTGATTTGGGACGTCATTGTGGCTGGCCAACTAATGGACCTCTGGCTCAACAGCCTAATATTAAGCTATGAACCTATTTAAATTCTAACACATTTTATTTTACAAAATAAATGAATTATTCTGAAAAATATATGTTGTAGTTGAAATGGTACATATCTGGCTTCATCAGTGACTGAGTTATACAGCTTCCCTGCCATTTCTCTTTGTTTTGATAGCATGGAGTCAACTTGCTTACTTTGATAACTGTGCACACAATATTTCAAATGTCAGTAAATCCGATCCTTATTAGTACATACTCTGACTGCATTTCAGCCTATAATATGACTACATATCTCTATGAAATCTCCCAAGTATCACTTTTAGTTGGATGTGGTGAACTTAAAATCTAGGACCTGAGCAGCTGGGTTCCTCATAGACTTTGTATTATAGAAGAATTTTATTAATAATAACGAGGCACTTTTGGATAAGCAGCACCTTATCTGGGAGCTACTAACAGCACATCAGACCATGGTATATCCTATATCTTGAAGGATATGCTAAATCACAGGAAGGCATATTACAGAAAAAACTTATGGACTAAGAGTTCAGCCATGGTTCTCTTTGGCTTACAAAACATATGGGCTAAGAGGTCAGCCATGGTTCTCTTTGGCTTTACAATCTCCCTTTTATGATGGGCAGAGCATCTTTGAGTATCTCTTAGATTTGGCAGCACAGTGGTGCAGCGGTTAACATTACCACCTCACGGCAAGAGGTTATCCATTTCAATTCTTGGCTCTGGTGCCTCCTGTGCAGAGTCTGCATGTCTTCCCTGCATTTGTGCGGGTTTCCTCCAGGTACTCCGGTTTCCTTCCACATTCCAAAGACATGTATATCTGGAGCATCCCCCCATCCCCCCGGGCCTTCCCTGAAAATAAGCTCTGTTCTAGTCAAACTTTCCCAGTCAACAAATATTTTTTTATTTTTATTCCTTGGCTTTTTTTGTTTTTTCTTTTGTGTTCAGTAGGTATGCGTGAGACACCCGCTCCAATGATGACAGATAATGATGTACCATATGGTTATTTCTCATTTTTTTTCTCAGGACTTCATGCCTGAATTTCTTAGCAACACACACCAAACTTGGAAACAGTTTGCTAGTAACCATATGACCTTTAGGTATTTTCCGCTACCGTTCTTCAGGTAGTGCTTGATCCCTCCCAGAATATATTTATGTACTCTTAGCACCAGAACAAGAAGGAACATCCATAAAGTCACTGCCTCACATCTTTTCATATCAAGGTCAGCTACAACTTGACTGACATGAAGGTCACAGCTTCAAACACTGTCTCAGTCATTTTTGCCAACCATCTTCAGGTATCTCTAATTTGATCTTAGTTACATGACATCCCAAATGAGATATCTTGATTTTAACTTCCTGAAGATGCCACATTTATCCCTCTCTCTCTCTCTCTTTATATATATATATATATGTATGTGAGTGTGTGTGTGTGTGTGTGTGTGTGTGTGTGTGTGTATATATATATATATATATATATATATATATATATTTATATATATATATATATATATATATATATATATATATATATATATATATCAATCAAAAGAATCCTGAAGATTAATGGCAGAGACATTGCCCTCAGGCCTTATACAGAGGGGGAAGGCAGGTAGCATAAATACTGCTAGAACTGAGGGTGTTTCCTTTGAGAAAGCTAAAGTTACTGATGCAGTCTGTTTGCTGGAATGAGTTTGCTTGGAAGCTTTTCAGTATTTTTTCTTATCTCTAGCCAGGCCTATTAGTTCACAGGGATAAGGCACTGACTAAGACCTTGGCGAGTCAGGTTTGACTCACGACTCAGGCACCTGCTGATGGTAGAATATGAGGAAAGGAATGACAATGCACTGCCTGCTTGTCTCGTCCAGGAAAGGGTGTCGGCATGTGCTGGGACACATGCATAAGGCACAAGCACTGTTGGTAATAAGAATGACACGCAAAGGCCCTGATTTACAGTGTACACAGACGGACATTTTAGAGGGTGAGTAACCATTAATTTGGAGGACATCTCCCATGTGATGCCATTGCACAATTCATCCTGTGATGTCATTCAGCACATCCAGGAGAAATAGCTCAGTCCCACTTGTAAAAGGGGGCACATGGTAACTCACATCCATTAAAGCCTATGCATTAGAACTGGACCTCCCATATGTTGGATTTTCATGGAAAAGAGACCTTGCTGGTGTGGTCACACGGTAACCATTGAGGCTGGGAATATTGGTGATCTGACATTGGATGAAACCTGAATTCAGTGACAGTAGTATAAAACAAATAAAGAAAAAAATATATAAAATAATAAATACGCTTATATATTTGATCACAGGGTTACATGCTGGAGGAGATATTGGCAAGCAGTTTTGCTAACTTTCATTCTTTATCTATCTATTTTGATATGGCAGTGGAAAAGCTCTGTGCTATATTAGGGGATATCAAGGACATTTTCATTTCTATTTCATCTCTGTTTATCCATATTTTGGAATTTAATTGGCCTTTGTCAAACCGCTCAAGTTAATCTATATATTTTACCAACCACTAAAGCTCTTATGTATACATGGAACACATCAGACATTCCCACAGATATTTATTGCATTAGGACTGTTAAAGAAATTATTAATGATGATTGAATGGATGCTTATAGATTTGAGTTTCAGTACAGGCAGAAGCCTAGATGCCAGTATTTTGATCTAAAGTGTTGTGGAGTCTCCATGTATATGGCAGCACAGTAAGCAAATAAATGATTAATTTTACTTGTTCCTTTAAGCTTTGCTCAGGATGAGTAATAGCAACTGTCCATTTTAATGATGAGAAACCATTATTACTAACCAAGGTAGTTAATTTCATGGTTTAGTAGTTTGATACATGCTGTGTATAAAATCTGAAAATGCACTGAATTTTAGTGTTAAAATCAGAAAAACAGCTATCATGTTCAGCAGTGAAATGCATTGTTATTGTGAGAAACTTTTTGAGTACTTGTTCGTCCCTTGCCTCATTTTTCAGCATCATCCCAGTGACCCACATCCATCGCTGGGTCTACTGGCCTCTTCTAACACTCATAGACTGATATGAGCTGGTGCCTGGGAAAATGCTGAAGATGTCGTGGGGAGTCTTGCCTTCCTTTCACCTGCTGTGTGGGGGGAGCATTTGTACTTCATAGCCTACCCTATCACTCTTCCTCTGTGCTATCTGCGGTGATGTCTGTGAGGTGAGCGTGCAATGGGGACATGTAGTGTATTGCCCCACATCTGCAGCAGCCTATCCAAGTCTTCTACCCTCTCCCTCCTTGTACTACACCCTCTCACAGTGATGTCTTCATCTCTACCAGGGATCATGACAGGAACAGCCACATAACCGCCCTCCCCTATTGAGATGGAAACATTTATCCCTCCCTGCCAGCGCCTGGCGTGCCTTTACCACTAATTGAGCCCAGATTACTTAGGCCATAGTTAAGGCTTTATGACACAATGCTGCCTGTTATTGTGAGCAACTTTAGGAGGCATTAATCTTTTCAAAGTCATGCAATACTCTCTACATGAAACTAGGCAGATGCTTGAATGTGAAAAGATAAATCACAAGTAATAAATCAGTTTAAGATTTGCCCCACTAGGTAGATATCTGTCAGTTAATGGGGTAGGTATCTGCCATCACTGTATAATATCATATGGGCAGCATGGAACACACGCAGCAGAGCAGCGTCTAGAAAGTACGCATCCCAGGGAACTCTCTAGTGAGCTACATTACTAATATTTTAAAGTTTCAAATAAGAAGGATGGAACATTTCAGTGATTTCCTTTAATAATCTGTTTATAAGAAGTCCTTAAGTATAAAGTCTGGCATAATCCTGAAAGAAATAATAAAAATGACATTATTTCAGTCTTTTGTCCCTCAGCTCTGATTGATTACTGAGAATAAATTATTTGGTTCTAATGAAAGTTATGTAAGTTGAACATCTTATGCAGACTCCTATCAATGAATAATTATTTTCTTCTAGACCTTTAGTAAAAATGTATTATCATTACTTACATAAAGAAAGTGGCCTTAGCATATACCTCTTGACTAATACCATAATCAGTGCACCGAACTCTGTACAAAATGCAGTTTTTTTATTGATACACATCTAATAGTATATTACAAAACCATGTCTGCAATGATTGTAAAATCTGCTTTAGTAATTTATGAAACTTGTGCTTTTCCATTTCCTGTCATTCTGTTATGTAATTGAATTAAAGAGTGGTCGAGTAATCTGGAATAAATTGAACCTCTCTCCTTCTTGAATTCATTGCGGACCATAGACTGAGCAGAGATATGATTTGCACATGGCAAAACTGCAATGTCAGCCAAACGAAATGAAATCTTCTGGCATGTGAGACAGTTGGAACTTTGTTTGTTTGCTTGCGAATTTAGCACAGAAGCAAAAAACACCTCAATATTTTTCTAAAAATAAAAGCCTGCTTAAATAGCACAGTAATCCATCACTTAGCTGAGGTTTGAACTACCGACTTTAATAGGGGGTTCCCCTAACTTTAGGCTGTTGTAAAAATATATTTCATGTTAGTATTTATCTGCAAAGTCATAATTGCCTTTTTCCTAAAGTGAAATTCCAACAAGTCTACAAGCTGAGCAAATGGTGTCTGTAAACCTGAATGCATTTGGCTCTTGCTAGCCTTGGGTTTTGCAGAAAATAGAAGTTTGCTCATGATGTACTGAGGCCTTCTGATTGAAGACCAAAAGGCTATCTGTTTGACTCCATAAACAAAAGAAGTTTGTGGAAGTGACAGTATGACTGCAGGGTTTCATAGCTTTCTGTATTGCTCCAAGCATTAATTTGTAAAGATTAGAAAGTCAAGAATGAATTTTTTCTATGCAGTTTTAAAATAATATATTTTTTAAACAAAAAAAATGTCAGTAAATCTATTTATTTTCACACATTTCACATGACAGGATGAAATAAATATGTCAACAAGGCAATGATCCCTTTCTGCTCTGCTACCTATAATATCCTGATGACATTGCTATAAATCCTTTTGAACATCTGATGATTTTATCTTTCACTTTAAGTATCTTTAGTACTATCCCGGAATGTTCCTGTTATTATAGTATTCATCAGTGCATCTTGTCTTTGTAAGAACACGTGCCTCCTAAGGTTACCCCTAATTTAGCACTAATAAGTGTTTGGTAATATTAGAACCTTGGATGCTAGAATCATTAGATACAGCTAATATGATTAGTTGTTATATATATATATATGTGTGTGTGTGTATGTATAAAGTTTTTTTTTTTTTGAGAGCATAAAACAGATGGGAACATAATTAAAGTTTCAGTAATCTAGTTACTTAAAGTGAATATTTGCATTACAAACTGAAAATAAATAAATAATAAATGTAGCTATCAGTGAGGCTGGTGAAAAGTCAGAATGAAAAGTTAGATGAGATAGTTTCAATCTAGCATCTGGATGGCTGTCTCTCTCTCACACACACACACACACACACACACACACACACACACACACACACACACATTTAAAAGGTAGTGAATAAAACGTGAGCATTTTTCAAGATAATAATATATACTACACCCATAGCAAATATTACAAAGAAATCATACTTGGTTATGCATATGTTTTTTCTTAAGGTAAATCACATACAGCATTTTAGCAGTTTTAAGAAGTACAGCTGTGGCAGGGCTAGCTACCTGGTGGTGTGAACACTGGCTCTAGATGATGGTCACTGTTATTGTGACACCCCAATTTCCATATGCAAAAGTGGAAAAAAGAAGACTGTGGATGGATGCATAGATATATGGATTAGGTGCATGAATTACACAGACCTTTGGCAGACTGAAACAAATCCATTGCTATTGCAGAAAGTTGCCTCTGGTAGCTGACCACATGACCCATTTCAGAATGGTAAAGAAATAGTTTGGTTTCTTTGGAAGGGTTACTGACAGGCCCATCAACAGAGAACTGAGGGCAGACAAAAAGGTAGCAATTTATTTGCAACCCATTGATGAGCACTTTTAGAAGCCCGAACTGAACAAGGCAAATAAATGCTAACTGCAAAGAAGACACCTTGACCTCGTGTTCACTGATTCTGCACTCAGCCTTTGAGGCAATGCTCTCCTCTTTACAAACTACAACTGTGCAGTCTAAACTCCCACATCAAGGCAGCCCTGTTACTGTACTCACACACATTCCCTCTCAGTGCAGTTGTAAACGCTTGTGAGAGGAGATGTTTTGCTTTTTTTAGTAATAGGTCTGTATGCTGTGTTGCCTGAAAAAAATAGAACTAGGTAGTTTTTAAATGATAGCCCAACATATAACTTTCAGAGGTCTCATTATGAGGACAGTTCCAACCTAGGGTGAAGGAATAGGTGGCCTTAATGACCTCTATGAAAACAGGCCTCCTTAATAAATTGATTTCCTTTACAAATGATGAGGTGAGGTTTTCACAGTTTTTGTGTATCCAAGGGCATTTGCTTGATTGAGACTACATTCATAAACAGTCTTTATATATTCCTTCCAGTGAGGGTCTTTACTCCTTCTACAACTTAATCAAGACTATCCTGAAAATTTATCAAGGGACCCACCCCTCGATACACAGACATAGGCCCGCCTACAAATTGTACCCAATGCTCCATCCCCCTGGGCAGGATGTTCCTACATGAGGTATATCACCACTGCAGAAAACTCACTTCCATTCTAAACAAGCATCGTAAAATGTAGCTCACATTAGAGGAGAAAACAGGATTCTCTGGGTATTCTTCTTCTTTCATTGTTTCCCCCTTAGGGGTCGCCACAGCAGTACAGTCATCCACAGAACAATTGGCAGTGGAGTTTTACAGTGTCGAGTTGTCAGCCTGGCATCCACCCTTCCACAGAAGGCACACACATGCACACTCACACTTAGGGGCAATTTTGAGTGTCCAATCCACCTGCAGCATGTCTATGGGATGTGGGAGGAAACCGGAGCACCTGGAGGGAAACCCAGGGTTCTCTTGGTATATTTTGTTTAAAAATATCAGTCTTTATAACACTGAGAGGCTTTTTATTTGCCCATCCAAAAATATAGTAGCCTTCCCAGTATATAGAAAAAGCTAACCATCTCTGCCTAGGGAAGAAATCTTTTATACTTAAGTCACTTGGTCACCTCTACCCCTCTTGCCTATGCTAATGGGTTTAATAACAACAGTAAACAATAGTCACTTCTGATGTTCACATAGCTAGTAACAACAGTAAAAAGGCCAGTCTAAGTTTAAACCATTTGATCCACTTCTTGCTACATCTAGTAGTCCTCCTATGTTATGGGGAATATTATTTATTAAAAAATTGATTGGTGAGCCTTGGTGATCATGAGATCATGTGATAAGGCCTTATCAAAAAACTATTTGACCATGCTCTCACATTCACATTAAATGTTCCCAGTTATGCTGGGGGGTATATTAACCATTAAAAGTTTAAATAAGTATTCATGGCTCTCAAATAGCCACCCATTGTCAATAAACATAAAAGCGCTGTACAGCATTAAGTCACATGGGCACATCAGTGTACTTTTATTAGCTGTCCAGCAAGCTATTAGCTAGAGTTATTTATTTTTTAACATTTGTTTACCGGGAAAGTCTGACTGGGACAGTGCCCATTTTCATTGAAGGCATGTGGAGAAAATCTCCAGATGCATGTCTTTGGAGTGTGGGAGGAAACTGGATCACCTGGAGGAAACCCACGCAAATGCAGGGAGGACATCAGATTCTGCCCAGAAGGCACCAGAGCTGAGAATCGAACCAGCGAGCCTTTTCCTGTGAGGTGACAATGCTAACCGCTGCACCACTTCGCTGCCCAAATATAGCCATTTAAAAGGCTTATTTGCCATCTCTTTGCCTCACAGTCACACAGCTTGGCGCAAGACAAATAGGAACCACACAGTTTATATCCTCTGCCTGATGAACATTGTCTTAAGGTTTGAGTTCCGAAGGAAACTCACTTATCTGTCTCAATGCAGCTGTGATCAGAGCAACATAAATAAGTATAATTATATGAAATAATATACCTTAAGCATGGAAATGCTGGAATCAAATTTTTAATTCAGTGCTGCTTTGTACTAATTCACAGACTGAGGAGGATTCAAAGTAGTAGTTATAATAATAATATTTACTTGGTATAACAAAGATCCCTACAAAGTAGGAAGATGAGTTTAAATTTTGGGGTGTTATTTACACTTCAACTGAGCTGCCACCATCTGTCCATTTTCAGAATGGGGCTGCATAGCAGTAAGGCAAGGCCACACCTTAGCAATTAATATTAATATCTTCCTCTTTAGACTTCCAGCATATAGACACATATTATGTCTGTCCTTATAGCCACATTTTAACTACAAAAGTTCTGGTTAGAATTATAAATACAGTCAAGGTAATTACTCAGCACAGGTCAGCAAAACTAACACCATCTCCATTTTAGATGTACAAAATCAGTTGTCCACATGTACATGCAAGAGCATAGATAGCTGCAAGAGGGCTTAACATCAGCCATACAAATGATTCTTTCTCTGCAGCCACTTTGCCTGGTGTTCAGGCTTTTTCTTTTGTCATTGAGACATTTTTGTTCAGTAAGAAGTAAAAGAATTGAACCGAATACCCCCTACCATGCATGATCATGGAGGGGGGGGGGTAGCCCTCACCAGGTAAAGTAAGATGACCATCTGTTTCTTGTCACTAAAATGTATAATACATCCAAGCATGAATTGAAATTGGACAGGTATTTTTGCTTTCGTAAAGAAAAACGTAATCTGTCATAATGCATCACAATAGAGAAACTGCCTGGTTTATTCAGTCCCAGTGAAGGATTCCAGACTGGAATTTTCTATTCCCAAGCGGTTTAGCTACAGAATGGGATCAATGAGTTTTTTGTTTCAGGTAAGTGCAGTTATAATGTGGCAACAATCAGATGACTACAAACAACCATTTTGTAATTGATTCAATGACAACATACTTTTTTTGAAGAGCACAATATCATTTTTATTTTCAAACTGTTTAAAAATAACCCCCCTCCCAGCTTGGGAAGGAGAGTCTAAATAGGTTCGTAGGTATTATTACTCTATTGATCTATGAGGATATTAAAAAGCCTGGCTTTCCATTCCCTTGGTAGTATTTTAACCCTAACTAAAATGGCAAAGCCCTATTTTAACCAGAGTATGATACTCTTAACCATTTATTTCCACAGAACAGTGTATTTTATCACATTGCATTGCCTTCTTTTATCTGATGTACCGGAGTGTGCTCATTTTATAGGGTCCTCAGACCAGCCCATTTATGTAATTACCAAATTCTAGAATAAAACAAAATAGCCATAAAACCATATCTATTGTCATATAGGTTACATTTGAAATTTAAAGACATTGGGGGGCTCTGGAGGGCAGCAGTTGAGAACAACATTCATAGGTGTGTACTAGGCTAATGGCCCTGGGGCCTTTTCAAGCCTAGTCATAGGATTACTCTGGCATAGTGCCATCCGACCTTAGTTCCCAGTGCCTCTGTCGGGTAGAGCCACTGGAGTTATCCCCGGGGTGAATTTTCTGTTTTTCATCCACTCATCAAGATTTCTCTTGAAGGCGGTCAGCAAGGTGCTCTGCTTGACATGTGTGGGAAGTCTATTCCATAGCATGGGCAGTCTCTGGGTTATGAACCTGTCCCTCCAGCATGTTCTGTTAATTGTGATAATGAGGTTGAGGTCTCTGGAGTGTGTGGTGTGGAGGGATTGGGATTTCTTTAGATGTAGCATTTCTAACAGAGCTGGGTCAGACATGACTTTGTAAGTCAAGCAGAGATCGCCTCTAAGTAGGCGATATGAGACAGAGAATAAGGCCTAAGATCCTCTTTGTGAGGTACTTTTGCAGCCTCTCCAGTTGTTGCAGGTGTCTAGTGAGGTACATGCCAAATGGGACATTGTACTCAATGATTGGCCTAATGAGGGAAGAGTAGAGGGAGGCAATGACCTCTTTCTTCCTGGATGCAAAACCCTTAGTAATGAGATGTGCCACACAGAAGAACTTTCTGACCACAGTGGCAATGTGGTGGTAAAAAGAGAGGTTGCTGTCAACCTGTGTCCCCAGATCTCTTATAATGCCTTCTGTGTTCTGAGGACTACCATCAATGTGGTAATTCATGGGAACCAGCTTTTTCCCAAAGGGGATGATGACACATTTTTGGCATTGAGTTTAAGGCCATGGTTCTGACACCAGTCATTGGTCTCAGTGAGGCCATTCTGTAGGATGTCAGCATCACTTGGAAAGTTAATAATAGCTCCCAAATTGCAGTCATCTGCGAACTTTGTCAGCCAGAGTCCCTTCGTGTTGGCCTGGACTTCAGATAAACAGGAGAAGACCCAGGACCAATCCCTATGGGACTCCACTCATGACTAGTCGGCAGTCTGACTTGGAGTCAGCTACTTTCATACTGTGGGTTCTATCTGTGAGTCAGTTTGCAGCCCACCTAGTGATATAGGAGGTAGATGTCTAGCTTAGTGAGTTTTTCTATGATTCCTGAGTGGGGAATGGTATCAGAGACCTTGGCCAGATCAAGGTAGGCTGTATGAACCACCTTGCCTTCATCCACAGCTCTGGTGACTGACTCAAAGAAGTCGACCAAGTTGAGCAGGCATGATCTACCCTTCACAAAACCAAACTGTGTGGGATCCAGAGTTTGGAAATTCTCTATATTCTTGTTTAATAGGTCCATGATGATGTGTTCCATAGCTTTGCATATCAGACTCGTTAGGCAATGGGGCGATAATTCACAGGGTCTGTAGTCACTCCACCTTTGTGGAGAGGGATGACTGTAGCAGTGTGCCATTTGGTAGGGACAAAGCCTGAGGTGAGGCTATGACTGAACAGGGCACACAGGTGAGGTGCCAGTTCACTCTGTAGTTCATATAGAACACAGCCAGGGATATTGTCAGGTCCCATAGAAGCTGTATTCTTGGCCTTGGACAGTGCTGTTTTATCCTGTGTAGCAGTAATACTGGGTGCCTGGCAATCTACTGGTATTGTGATTGGTCCTTTGGGGGGAGAGAGGGGTAAAATTGGCACTGAATCTGTCGGCCAGTATACCGGCAATATCTGTTGCTTGGTATAGGAAGTACCATTGTGCAGTAGATCAGACCAAATCTGGGTATTGCCGTGGAAATTCTTTACATAACTATAGAAGGCCTTGTGGTTATCTTTACTATCTACTGCAATTCTGTTTTCATAGCTAGCTTTATAGGATTTGATGAGGGATCTCAACTTTTTGTTGAGGATGATCAGGGAGTTTTTCCAGTCTTGGGACTTCACCTTATTTCGCATCAGTTTCCTCCTTCTGTTGTAGAGTTTGTTTATGGCAGGAGACCACCAGATTGGCTTCATTTTTTTGGAGGAGAGCATTTTGGTTCTATTGGGTATGACGAGATCCATGCATTTGTGTATGTGTTTGTACAGTGCACTGGTGTATGATTTGGCGGTCATGCAACTATTCTCCATTTGCATGGGTGCCATGAAGTTAGCCAGCTCTATTTTTAGGAGCCCAAAGTTAGCTTTGGAGAAGTTTTTCATGGTGGTTACCTTTGCGGGGTGGTGGTGGGGGGAGTGGGAGGGTTGTGGATTTCCAAGGTAATTTGTGGTCGGATCTAACCAGGGTGGATCTAACTATTGGTGTAGTGCAATGGTCACCCATATTAGTAATGACCAGGTCAAGGATGTTGCTTCCTCTAGTGGGGGTAAGAATGAGCTGGTCCAGGGCACTGAAATTAATGAACTCCAGGAAATGTTGGGCAAGTGTATTGGTACATCAGTATTTTTCCCATTTAATGGAGGAGTAGTTGAAGTCATGTAGTAAGAGAGTGTTAGGTTGGACCTTACTATTCTCCAGGGTGCTTAGGAATGTGGACTGTGAGTCCTGGACATGTTTGGGGGCCTATAGCAGGCTACAACCTGAATTGCTGTCTTACCCAGTGTTAGCTGCACCTGAAGTATCTCTGATGCATTATGTTGGGCTACCAGTCTGAAGGTGTGCACATCCTTTATGAATATGGAAACACCACTGCCTTTGGAGCTTCAGTCCAAGTTCTGGGGCTGAAAGGTGTGGAATGAGTAGTGCAGGGGTGCTTTCTGCTCCCTTGGACCAGGTCTCTGTTACAGCACAAATGTCAATGTTCTCCATTTTAAGGAGTGCTTCGAGTGAGTGCATTTTGAGATTTAGACTTCTAGCGTTGAGCAGCATGACCCTCAGATTGCATTTGCTTGTAGCTGTTACAGTGGTAAGTTTGTCTTTGGAACACCACCTAAAAAGGCACTATAGGGGTGGCAAGAGCCTTGGCCAGTATCCAGAAGCCCAGGGGTGACAGATGCAGGCCATCTCTGGCAAATCATCGAGGTCTGTCAAACATGTCATCCCAGGCAGACAGATAGTGGATCCCCTTAGAATGACACCAGAAACATAGCCAATTGTTGAAATCAGTCATTTTCTGTTTGTACTGTGGTATCATTCTGGGTGATGGTAGGATGCTGCTCAGGACTAGGGTCATACTCGCCTGGGCTACATAATCTGAGAGCTCTTCCATGTCTCTTTTCATGTAGTCCAGAGAGGTATGTCTCAGGTCATTCACACCCACATGTACAATGACAGTGATATTTGTACCTGTTGTTGAGGGACCTGAGTGCATGCATCATATGGCAGATCCTGGCACCTGACAGGCAGCTGACTGTTACTTTCTGCTTATTCAACCTAGTGAGTGGGACACCACTAGTGATAAATAGATTAATCACTACACTTTTAAACTGTGTGAAGGAAACCCCAGCTCAGTAAGGTGATTCTGGCTGAAAGGTACATGCAGTACACTTAGGTGTGTACAACTTGGATTAATTTGTAAACTACTAGCTTAACAGAGTAACGTAGAAAGACAAAAATATTAATTACAGGAAGAGTAATTGAGTTTCAGTCATGATGTGATTTGTTTTCAGCGCATTTGTGAAACTGAATGATTAGCTAGTTACAGGACAATGGGGCATTATTGCTTACAAGCTAGCATATTTGGTCTGCAAAGCACAAGTTACCTGCTGTATTTCATAGCAGAGACGAACATAGAACTGAGAAGTTGCATAATTTGTTGTGAGTAACATAATTTATGCAATCTCCAGCTGTTTGTGTCTCATTCTCCACAGTCCACTGAATACATTTCTATGACTTATATAGTTGGCATATCTTCAGAAGAAGAAAAAAATTAAAAACAAAACCTAACAAAGTCAACTAATTATTCTTAGTATAGATCGTTATATGTCTGTTTATATTGAAACATTTATTCAAAAATGATTGAAAAATAAGTAAGAAAACAGTTGCACTTTTTTCTTAAAAACGAGCAACTCTTTTCTAAAATAAAATGAATGATACTCATAAACACATGCTGCTGTATTTAGTGCCTAGTGGAAAGCAAAAAACAAACAGATAAGCTAACAAAATACTTTATGAGAAACTGAAAATATTTACTGTAGACTAGTAAATGCACCAGATTTGCTTTCTGTTATGGAGCTAGCTGCTTGGAATGTTGAGATCCACGCAATCAGAAGATACCAGCCTACATCTGGATTAAAACTAGTCATGTATATTGTACAGTATTATGATAATATACTAACTGAGAATACATTTGATTCTGAGACTTAACATCCTTAGTGAGTCCAAGGTGATGGATATTCATTCTTGTGTTGAACTCTGCACATGTGTCTGTGTGTGTGTGTGTGTGTGTGTGTGTGTGTGTGTGTGTGTGTGTGTGTGCGAGCATGTGTATGTACTACCAACAATTTTATCATCAAAACTGTTTACTCAGAACTACTATGCACCCTATAACCAAAATCTTTAAAATGGCAAACCTTCTACAATTACATGATGAAATCTCTAAATTTACCCATGGCAATCAGCACCACTGACCCAAAGGCAGCAGCCAACTTCAATAAGAGTTCTCTGCCCACTTAGACAAATGCATAGATCCAGCAGTCCCAACCAGACTCAGATACAATTGGAAATTTAAAAACACCCACCCCCAGCAGCCCTCCAACATAAATCAATTTTATAACAAATAAAAAAAAAATCCTTAAACTGTACAATAAGGCCAGAACTCCTCAGAATGAAGAGTATAAAAAATATCAGCAGGAAACTGGAAAGCATTATAAGCACCATTTAAGCAACTCATGAAGAGAGATTAGCTTATTTATCAAGTTTATCAATAGATAACTACAAGTCCTTCTTTAGCTGTGTTAGAAAAAAAAGCCACATTTAACATTGTTCTGGTACTTTTGCATACGGCTGTTCTCTAGTCTGACCCCACTGACATCACAGATATAGTATATGTACATATGATCACCACAGACTTCATCTTAAAACACCACTAATCGTAGACTCCTTACCACCCCTTATCATCACTAAGGAACATGTTCTTAATGTGTTATCAAAGACTAACAACACTTGATTCTTTGGTTCTCACACCATTCCTAACTGCTTAACGAACTGCACCTTGCCAACCCTCTCTTTAAATAGTTTAACCTAAGCTTAGCCATGGGGTATGTTCACATATCCTGGCACACTCCTGTAGTGCTTCTTCACAAGAGTGGACCTGCAATGGATCCTAGAAATTATAGACAATCAGCCTTACAATTCTGATCTGTAAAGCTATGGAATTTATCATATTCAGTCTCCTTAATTATGATATCAGTAATCTTGTTAGACTTGAATTACAACAATTTGGCTTCATCAAGTGGTGAATCGTGCCTGCTAAATTTTGTTACCTTCCTCAGGAGGGTCATGCAAACTGTTGATCGTAGTCCTGCTATTCAGACAGCTTATCTCAATTCAGCCAAAACATGTAGTACCATTCATTATGCTAGAATTATCAGGAATCCAAATGCCTTAAACATGATCAGGTTACTCCCACTAGACTAGTATCGGGGAAACCTGAGGTGATATCGGTCCAGGTGATTGGATTATTGATGCTGCAGAACAGCATTAAGGGGGTGCTGCACATCTGAGTGTGTTGTCTTTCAGGTGAGTCAACAAACTGAGGTCCCATCTGCTAGAATTGGGGTAACTTGGGTGGATGTAAAAGATTCTATGGTACCTATCAAAAAGAGAAAGCAAGTTCCCCGATGCCCAGGTCAAATTTTCCCTAGTAGTAGAAATACCACCTTTGGTATCTCCTGAAAAGGGGCAACTAGTGTAGTGGGAGTAACATAATCAATAAAGGATAAAAAAATAAATAACTGTTGTATTCATTTATTTTTATTTATAAAGTCATGTGCTTTAATATCATGACTCTGTTTATAATGTTTATACCTTCCAGTATTTCAATATAAAATCAAGCAGTAAATGCTCACTTATGAAAAACATGTAATGTAGGTAATAGTAGCCCTAAGAAAACATGCAGACAGAGAACAAGTCTTAAGAATTCTAAGGCATGCTTCATCTTTAGAAGAATATTATTTCAATCTAAAATATAAAACCTGAGTATAATGTCCAAACCACTCACTTTAAACTTTGTATAGCCTTTTAAGGTAGGCTAATGTTTAAACTTTAAAGGATTATTAAAATAATCATAGTAATTATAGAAGAAGAATAAAACAAGGCTGTGAATGTTAAAAGTTTACTACCATGAAGGTGCCTTTGGCATTATGCCAAGGAGTATTCCTTGTAAACGTTAAAAAATCTGTACTTCCCACTATCCCATAATTTTTGCTGCTTACTGCTACAGACTAGGACATTGCCTAAAGCTTCATGAAAAGTCCCAGATGGATGTGAAAGGGAGGAATGGTTATAGGCCCAGCTTCATGGCACAAAAGAATTGTGTCCTGACTACACCAGTAGCCTGAATTTGATTACCTGCCTGGATAGTGGTGAACCTCAGTCTCGGAGAAGTAGGTAAGACTGGACCATTACATACTCACCTAGAGGCTTTTGCCTCATCCGTTTGCAGAAGTGAGGGCTAGAATGTACACCATATGCAGAGGGACTCTGGACTGGAAATCTGGGGAAGGTTTTGATGTACCAGTTGAAAAGTTTATACCTGCAGCCAGAGCATAATGTGAAGAAGGTATGTGCATAACAGAATGATAAACACATTATTTATAGCGAGAACTTTGATTAACAGAGAAGGCAGTGGTTTTCCATATAGATGCTTTCAGTTTTATTCAGTTTGCCACTAATGCAGGGAGTTCTTAATGGCAGTGGCACCTGTAAGCCACATTTCAGACTTGTTATGGACATCTGGTGAATGGAGAAAGTTTGAGTTCCAGTTACCTGATGCTCTTATCTTAGCTCTTATCTAAGGTAGTAGTGGCTGATGATATGGCAAGTTTCCAAGTGAAGACACAGGAGTTGCCCAAGGCATCTGCAGTGGAGTCCAGACATACACATGGCTTGTGTATATCACCTGACCTGACAGAACTGCACATCAGTTTAGGACAGTACTAATAGCAAAAACATCTGCCTGGACATTTGAGTTATGCCTTTGTATCGCTCTCACAATTCACCTTTTTCCTGAGATATCACACGAAGTTCCCTTTTTTGAGATCACATCTTAGGAGAAAGCCATTTGATATAAAAGGTACTGACAGGCAAAAAAGAAAAAAAAGGGAATGTATAGATGACAGTAAATCAAAGACTCCCTGAAAGGGTATATTACCTTTGGACAGTTAAAAGAAAAGGAGTTTTTGTAAACACAGTGCCAGTTTGGCAGTAGTTATGAACTCGACTCTGCTTTTTTTCTTGACTAAATGATATTTTCTTTTGTAGATAATGCATTCAATACAGCTAAGGCACCTGACTTTATTACATAATTCCTGAAATAAAGATAATAGTGACAGCTGATTCCCAGTTATCTGAGCTGTGATAACATCGTGTCTGTAATCTGTATGGAGAAGAGGTGTGTTTGTGTGTTGTTGTAAATCTTGTTACCTCTACCTCTGTCCATCTTTCTTCCAGTCTTTGTGTGTGTGCTTGTGCATTCTTTGTGTATATTTATATATATGTGCTTATGTATCTGCATGCCTTAGTATCCATCTGCATCTTTGTTCATTTGTTTGTAAATATTTACGATTATGAATAAATGTTTATAGTATGTACTACACTGATTTATTATCTAAATATAAGAGATGAGAGGTTTAAAATTTCAGACAATTATATTATTCACTGAATGCCACAATAAATTATTATTAAATCAGCTTGAGTTACTTGGTTATAGAAGTGCATAAACGTAGTGAGACTTTTTCTGCTGAATAGCTCTTTGATGCCGTGTGGTTAGTCCAATGATCCATTAAATTCTGGCAAATCTAAATTTGTCACTTATCATCCAGCACCAAACCGTCCGATACACAGTATCAGATAATCCCTGCTTTATCATCTCCAGCTGATTATGTAGCCCTTCTAAATGCTCAATGTCTCCAGTATTTTGCCTATTTTTTCATGTTTGTGAAAACTTGTCTTTCATTCCACAAAGGATTACAGCACAGCCTAAAAATGTTTTATGTCATGCTTACTACGGGAAAATGTCTCAAGGAAAGAAAAAAATGAAAACTTGTGAAAAGACTTTAAGAAGAGAAAAGCATATTTTAATCATGAGTCTGATGATTTCATTAATTGTTTCTGTCTGGCTATGTCAGTTCCACCCTCATTATGTAGCTTTGGCAGTCCAGAAGAGTCTGCAATGAAAAGCCACCAGGATTTACGTATATATAAATATTTCAGTAAACTGCATTTGAAGGACTTCCAAAAGTAACACATATAAACACACAGAAAGACACTTGTGGGTACACAGTACATGAGTTCAGGGTTTGTCAAGGACATAGAATTTCTGCATGAAACAAATCTGTGTATTCCAACTTGAAAGCAAAATGAGCATCTCTATTATAATTATTATTACTATTATTATTATTATAATTATTATTACTATTATTATTATAATTATTATTACTATTATTATTATTTCCATTCCATTCAATGTCCACTTTTTAAATTTTAATGCCACATAAGCAGAACTTCGGTGGCAATCTTAAATCTGTTGATGCAGATTATAAATGCACTATTGTACTATATTGTTTAAGTTAGGAAGTCAAAGAAGAAAGGAGTACTACTGAACATAGCAATGCACGATATATAAAAGTCTTGATATAGCAGTAACGCTTATTAGCAATAGTTTCCACAAAAGCTTGGCTGTAAGTCACAATGAACTATTCTTAAAAAGCATTAAAATAGGATTAACAGTCAAGGAGATGATGGTGCTCAGAAATGGTTGCTGTTTTTAGAGAAGTGCCTCTGTGGTTTGCAGGCATTTCTAAAAACAGCTGTAACAGCTGCAAACACAGGTATTCAATTAACTAACTTCCCTTGGAGTTTTCTACACTTCTGGCAGGAAGTTATCATTGCAGTGATCTCAATGCCTGGTAAAGGCATGCTCAATATAATATCTGAAATTTCACTTGTGTCTCTTTTTAATCATGAATTTAAGAATGGTGCAGAAATTCATTTTGATTGGCTGCGGAGGATGCTAGAAACTTGTTAGTCTGAATTAAGTTTCTCTCTGTGTGTCTGCCTATCTACCTATCTGTCTATCTTGTGTGTTTGTTAATAAGGCAAGTAGATCAAGTGAAAAAGTGTTAACTTCATTTATAATCCACTCACACAATCATTCATATCGTACCTGCATTATCCTAGTCAGAGTCATTAGTTAAACAGGCAGGTTGAGCTCATGTCGTACCTGCATTATCCTAGTCAGAGTCATTAGTTAAACAGGCAGGTTGAGCTCATGTCGTACCTGCATTATCCTAGTCAGAGTCATTAGTTAAACAGGCAGGTTGAGCTCATGTCGTACCTGCATTATCCTAGTCAGAGTCATTAGTTAGGCAGGTTGAGCTCAAGTCGTACCTGCATTATCCTAGTCAGAGTCATTAGTTAAACAGGCAGGTTGAGCTCATGTCGTACCTGCATTATCTTAGTCAGAGTCATTAGTTAAACAGGCAGGTTGAGCTCATGTCGTACCTGCATTATCCTAGTCAGAGTCATTAGTTAAACAGGCAGGTTGAGCTCATATTGTACCTGCATTATCCTAGTCAGAGTCATTAGTTAAACAGGCAGGTTGAGCTCATGTCGTACCTGCATTATCCTAGTCAGAGTCATTAGTTAAACAGGCAGGTTGAGCTCATATTGTACCTGCATTATCCTAGTCAGAGTCATTAGTTAAACAGGCAGGTTGAGCTCATGTCGTACCTGCATTATCCTAGTCAGAGTCATTAGTTAAACAGGCAGGTTGAGCTCATGTCGTACCTGCATTATCCTAGTCAGAGTCATTAGTTAAACAGGCAGGTTGAGCTCATGTTGTACCTGCATTATCTTAGTCAGAGTCATTAGTTAAACAGGCAGGTTGAGCTCATGTCGTACCTGCATTATCCTAGTCAGAGTCATTAGTTAAACAGGCAGGTTGAGCTCATGTCGTACCTGCATTATCCTAGTCAGAGTCATTAGTTAAACAGGCAGATTGAGCAAGCCATAAACTTGTTTTATTTATAGCTCAGGCATATGGTTATTCTTGTATTTCCTGATACCTCTTTTATTCTCTTCAGAGCCATTAGCTGAAAAGGCAGGTAAACCAACCCATAAAGATGTTTCATTCACAGACCAGGCATATGGTCATTGATACACCCTCTCTGCTACCTGATTTATCTTATTTAGAGCCTATGAGGAGCAGGTACCTGTTATTTGAGCAATAGGTGTAAGACCCAGAACCAGTTGCAGAAAGGCTACAAATTCTTGCAGTATGCTCATACACATTTATTCATCCAGTGCACACATACCTAATGGCAAGCTAGAGGACTGTCAATCCGCTTAATGGCATATCTTTTGGATGAGGACAGAAACATGAGCAGTTGGCAAAAACTCACACAGACACAGGGAAAACCTACAGACTTAAGAGGCATTCCAGCTAGGAAGTATATGTTGTGAGACAACAACATTTAAATTCTGGGTCACAGTGTTGCCTGTCCCCAAAATGCAACAAAACAAAATATTAAGGAAAATTGCATTGCAAAGTAAACTGCACAAAAACAAATGACACTGTATTATAAAACCTTATGTAAACAGGCACTCATGCATATAACAATATACAATACATGGGGCAGTAATACAGTGTATTAAAACTTTTTTATATTAAATCAGTGAAAACCCACTTCAACGAATGGCATTTCATTGGAAATGACATTCATCGAATTCGGCTCTTGTGGGGGACTGCATCCCCCACACCCCCTGCTAATTATATATACCAACTCTGAGAATGCACTACAGTGAGGAAAGGGCAAATTTTCTTATCTTCATTGTACTGCAATCTCAGTATGAACAGTTTGACAAATGGCATGTTCAATGTAAGTGCACTAAAACTGTTGTTTGGTGCACCTAATTTTCGATTATCTAATATAGACCCAATAAAACTGTTCAAATGCAAAACAGGAAATACAATACAGACGTGATGTGCATATAACATATATAATTAAAACAACTTCAGTGATAAGAAGTTTACAATTATGGTTCTCTTACATTTTTTAAATGTTACTGATATGGTGTAGCTAAGGAAGAGAGGAACAATTAATTTAATATTACCAATATAGATGTTAACCTACAGACCAAAACACAGAGAATGACAGAGAATGACAAGAACTATATACCCTGCAACTGAGGATGAACTCTCTTGTAGATGTTTCAGAAGAGAATATCTAAACTGTAAAAGTATAGCAGAGATTTTAAGTTATCGGAAGTGATGACATGCCTCTCAACTGTCCATATTTTCACTTCATTTTTTTGTCCGTTTCTCATAAAATCTATGATTTTCTAGCAATTCACAGAGGATTGAAGTCGCTAAATAATGACATACATTTGAGTTTCAGACTTGTTTCACACTTCATATCCTTCAGAAAATTCATCCTAACACAAATCCAACTAGTCTAGCAACTTTCTAAGTTTATAAGAGCAATATTTAAAATTTGTCCTTATTTTTGGGCCTTATTTCACCCATTATTTTAGGCTTTGTCCATATTTATTTCTTTAAGAGGGTGACAGGTATGCAGTATATCTAGAACAAGGAATCAGGCCTTGTTTTCCTTATGCAATATTGTTTAAAAAAAGTAGTTAAGGGCAGCAGGCTGGTTAGTAATTCATGCACAGGCTTTATTATGGACATTGCCTTGTCTTAACCTTACTCATGTGTGTTGACCCTAACCCCATCCCTAACTCCAGCTTTACACATAACACTAAAAATAGCATTATCCCTAAAGCTATGCAGATCAGCTGAATCTGGAATTCTTTCATTTAGCAGGTTTTACTTTGCAGTCATTTAACTTTTAGTATTTAAGTGTTTGGATTTAATGTTCATGGATATTTTGATTGACTTGGTTTTAGAATTTCCCTAAAGATATATATATATATATATATATATATATATATATATATATATATAACTGACGTATGAGACTTCTATGGAAGACATACTGATCTGGTCAATTTTTGGTTGGCAACCTACATAAAAAATATTGCTTCCAAACCTTTCCACATAACACACCATAGACGGAAGTTAGAGCTTTAACAGTTTTGACCTTTAGAGAGTGCAATTACATAAATCAATGGATAAAAATAACTCAGATCTGAAGGTCTTCAGCCATATATGACATGCTGTAGGAGAGGTTAGAAAGGTGACATCAGACATTCATAATGGCAACTGGCTACTACAGGTTAGGATGATTTAATAGCATTATGCTTTTGACGACTTAAGGAGCTACTGGAGAAAATTATTTTACAATTGGCACTTGCATAAAGATTCAGCTTTTAAAGGGTAATTTAAGCATCTTACTCTGAGCGTGATTAGGGAAACAGTTTGATCTTATAAATGTTCTCCCCTTTTGTTAAGTTTGTTTGAAGTACATTGATAAACACCACAGCATTACACAGAGATAATCAGTTAAACATAATCTTTAAATTTGACTTGTAAAATAATAATATCTTCAATAAAAGTCTACATAAGGAACCTAATATTCTGGAGCCCTAATTATTTGGGAAATACATATATACATACATACATACATACATACAAATATTTCAAGCATGGACAATAATGACCTTCTAGCCTGACAATATACCAGAACTGGTGTTCCCATAATAAGTGTCCAAGCTGTTCTTAAAAATATCTAAACTAGTACTTGCTTTAATGTAGTTTGGTAGTCTGTTCCATGCATCGGCTACTCTCGGAGAGAACCAATCAGTACACTTCTCATTCCTATAGAATCTTCTACATAGTTTGTCTGCTGATTCTCTACTAGTTTTTCATAACCTCCAAACGTTCACAGAGATAGTTGTCTCTAAATGCCCTACATACCCAAATAAGATGTCCTTTATAATATCTATATGAGACTCTGCACTAGTTTAGGTATTTTAATCTTTCATAATTACTTAAATTTTCACATCCATGGATGCCCTTGGTATATTTCTGCTGTACTCTTTCCAGTTTACTCATATGTGTTTTCTTATAAGGTTTAGATAGTGTTATTCCATACACAAACGTGGGTGTAATATAACTAAACAAACATTGACTTCATCATTTCTGATTTTCTAGACTATATAAATATTTTTATATAACCTATAATTCTATAACTATCATTCACCAATTTGTTGATATGATTAGAAAAACTCAAAGCTAGATCTACTCATATACCCAGGTCCTTAAATGAATAGTTTCAGTCACTGTGTGCTGTATTAAATATTCAGCTTTCAGTTTTTGTCTCCCCGATCTCATATGCTTAGTTTTTGGAGTATTTATCAGTATATTATTTTCCTGTGCCAAAATGGTCACTTTACTAAAGTTCTTTTGTAGACATACCCTATCTGTAACACATTTAATCAGTTCACTCATTTTCAAGTCATTCGCATGCGGACTATAGAACACCTTAGATGAAAACAATAGAGTTGCGCGATACAGTTTAAACTTGCATAGGCCTAAGATAAAGCCCTTTCCTGAATGCATTCTGTTTGCTCTTTGCCTATTATTATTTATCTCATCAGCCCAGTCTTTAATATATATGACAGCAGTTCTCCAAGCTGTGCCAATTGTACAAGTGCAATCGTCATCAGTAAGTGTAGATTTACTACAAATAATGATAAGCAAATCATCCAGCTTTTGAAATGAGGAGCACAGATCACCAGTGTTATCAGGCATTACCTTTAAATATACATAGCGTTTAGTATACTGTACAAGATACTCATGCTTTAGCGGATCATTAACAGCGTACACATTTGAGGACCCATTTTCAGCTGTAAACGAATAAATAATTCTAAAAGAAAAAGAAAAAAGATCAGTTAGCACAGAATTCACAGAGGTTTTAATTCATCTTCTATGAGAAAAATCACACAAATAATATACAAACTGAGCATTAAATTAAGTAGAATAGAGTTGTTGCTCTAACTATAACAGTTGCGAAAGTTGCACAAAAGCTGGAATTCTTTTACATCTCAGTCAAATGCATGGAGTAGCTCCTGCTCACTAACGCTCACAGTTGTACCTGTTTTGAACACTCATCATCTTCTTTCGGCTGTTCCCATTAGGGGTCGCCACAGTGGATCATCTGTTTCCATTTCTGCCTGTCCTCTGCATCTTGCTCTGTCACACAAACCATGTGCATGTCCTCTCTCACCACATCCATAAACCTTATCTTAGGCCTTCCTCTTTTCCTGTTACCTGGTAGCTTCATCCTTAGCATCTTTTTCCCAATATACTTAGCATCCCTCCTCAGCACATGTCCAAACCAATGTAATCTTGCCTCTCTGACTTTGTCTCCAAACCTTCCAACCTGGACTGACCCTCTAATATACTTATTCCTAATCCTGTCCACCCTCGTCACACCCAGTGCAAATCTTAACATCTTTAACTCTACCACATCCAGTTCTAAGTCCTGCCTTTTTGTCAATGCCACTGTCTCCAACCCATATAACATAGCTGGTCTCACTACCCTCTTGTAGACCTTCCATTTCACTCTTACTGGTACTCGTCTGTCACAAATCACTCCTGACACTCTTCTCCACCCACTCCATCCTGCCTGTACTCTCTTCTTCATCTCTCTTCCACACTCACCATTACTCTGAACTATTGATCCCAAGTATTTAAACTCATCCATCTTCGTCACATCTACTCCTTGCATCCTCACCATTCCTCTATCCTCCCTCTCATTCACACTCATATATTCTGTCTTAGTCCTGCTGACCATCATTCCTCTTCTCTCTAGAGTATATCTCCATCTCTCCAGGGTCTCCTCCACCTGTTCCCTACTCTCACTACAGATCACAATGTTATCTGCAAACATCATAGTCCACGAGGACTCCTGTCTGATCTCGTCTGTCAACCTGTCCATCACCATTGCAAATAAGAAAGGACTCAGAGCTGATCCTTGATGTAATCCCACCTCCACCTTAAACGCATCCGTCACTCCCACTGCAGACCACACAGCTGTCACACTACCCTCGTACATATCCTGTACCACTCTTACATACTTCTCTGACACTCCCGTCCTCCTCATACAATACCACAACTCCTCTCTAGGCACCCTGCCATATGCTTTCTCTAAGTCTACAAAAACACAATGCAACTCCTTCTGACCTTCTCTGTACTTCTCCATCAACACTCTCAGAGCAAACATCACATCTGTAGGGCTCTTTCCTGGCATGAAATCATACTGCTGATCACTAATCATCACGTCCCTTCTTAACCTAGCTTCCACTACTCTTTCCCATAACTTCATGCTGTGACTGATCAATTTAATCCCTCTGTAGTTATTACAGCTTTGCACATCACCCTTATTCTTAAAAATTGGTACCAAAACACTTTTTCTCCATTCCTCAGGCATCCTCTCACTTTCCAAAATTTCATTAAACAATCTGGTTAAAAACTCCACTGCCATTTCACCTAAACACCTCCATGCTTCCACAGGTATGTCGATCTGGACCAACAGCCTTTCCATTTTTCATCCTCTTCATATCTATCCTTACTTCCTCCTTGCTAATCCACTGCATGCCATGATTCACTATCCCCACATCATCCAACCTTCTCTCCCTCTCATTCTCTTCATTCATCAACCCCTCAAAGTACTCTTTCCATCTGCTCAACACACTCTCCTCACTTGTAAGTATGTTTCTAAGTATGTTTCCCTCATTATCCTTTATCATCTTTACCTGCTGCACATCTTTCCTAGCTCGGTCCCTCTGTCTAGCCAATCGGTACAGGTCCTTTCCTCCCTCCTTGGTGTCCAACCTTCCATACAACTTGCCATATGCCTTATCCTTTGCCACTTATCTCTTCACCATATGCCTCATCTCCTTGTATTCCTGTTTACTTTCTTCATCTCTCTGACAGTCCCACTACTTCTTTGCCAACCTCTTTCTCTGTATACTCTCCTGTACTTCCTCATTCTACCACAATGTCTCCCTGTCATCCTTCCTCTGTCCAGATGTCATACCAAGCACCTTTCTAGCCGTCTCCCTGCTAGCTGTGCTGTAGTTACCCAGCTATTTGGTAACTCTTCACTGCCACTCAGTGCCTGTCTTAACTCTTCACTGAACTCCACCTCACAATTGCCCTTTTTCAGTTTCCACCATTTGATCCTTGGTGTTGCCATCACACTCCTCCTCCTCTTCTTGATCACCAACGTCATCTTACAAACCACCATCCTATGCTGCCTAACTACACTTTCCCCGGTCACTACTTTATAGTCTCCAATCTCCTTCAAACTGGCCCTCCTACAAGATATAATCCACCTGTGTGCATCTTCCTCCACTCTTGTATGTCACCCTATGCTCCTCCCTCTTGTTAAAATACGTATTCACCACAGCCATGTCCATCCTTTTTGCAAAATCCACTACCATCTGACCTTCTGCATTCCTTTGTTTAACACCATACCTACCCATCACTTCCTCATCCCCTCTGTTCCCTTCACCAACATGCCCATTGAAATCTGCTCCAATCACCACTCTCTCACCCTTGGATACAGTCATCACCACTTCATCCAACTCACTCCAAAATTTTTCTTTCTTGTCCATCGCAGACCCAACTTGTGGAGCATATGCACTAACAACATTGATCATTACACCATCAATTTCCAGCTTCATAAACATCACTCTATCCAACACTCTTTTCATCTCCAAAACACTCTTAGCATACTGTTCCTTCAGGATAACTCCTACACCATTTCTCCTCCCATCCACACCATGATAAAACAATTTGAACCCACCTCCGATACACCTAGCCATACTCCCCTTCCATCTGGTCTCTTGCACACACAATATATCAACCTTCCTTCTGTCCATCATATCAGCTAGCTCTCTCCCAATACCAGTCATACTACCAACATTCAAAGTTCCAACCTTCACTACCACAGTCCTAGCCTTCCCCATCCTCTCCTCCTTCGGCCAACAGTAGCCCAATTTCCGCCAGCACCCTGTTGGCTAACAGTACTGGTGGCGGTCATTGTTAACCCGGGCCTTGACCGATCTGGTATGTAAATATTTACTGGTGTCCGCATGAATGATTTGGCCAAGTTTTACGCCGGATGCCCATCCTGACACAATCCTCCCCATTTATCTGGGCTTGGGACCAGCACAAAGAAATGCACTGGCTTGTACATCCCCAGTGGCCAGGTTACCTGTTTTGAACACTAAATATCAATAAATTACAACTCAACACAGGACTGTTTATATTGGCTCTAGATTGCCCTCTCTGTAGTCTATGTGAACTTATACCTAACTAGGGCCCTTGGGATGACTAGAGTTAGCCTGTCTAAAACCTATCCCTTTTTAACAACAAACAGTGAAAATTAGAGGAAAAATAAAATATAAATCAAAGTAAATCTTGTCTACATGCTATCCTTTTCTTCCTATAGTCAAAAAAGATGAAAAACAGTGATAAAAATAAAATATAAATCAAGATAAATCCTCTCTTACTGGACAACTGCATAGTCAATCACAAATTTTGGCCGTGACTTTTTTTCCTTTTGTCATATCCCCTGTTAAAGGTAGGATTCCTCCAGTGTGGTTTGTTTTGGGCATACTTCAAATAGGTACAGCATCTTCTATCCAGATATTTATATGGTTGTACAGGGTTTCTGTGGACAATTCCACATTAGTTGTTGTGAACTCGGGGTTCAGAGGGGCACTGAATTTTGTCAAACTGTTGGTTAATAGGAAGTATTTTGCTTTAGAAAAGTTCCTAACTGTTACAGGTTTTGCTGGGTTTTCTGTGTTGATTTTGACTTAAGAGGACAGCTTTGTGATCCGACTTCACCAATAACCACATGATCGGGGGAGGGGTGCAACATTCTACCATATTCGTGAGCACAATGTCTAGTATGTCTGAATCTTTGGTTGAAGTGGACATTGTTTGTCTCTACCAGTACTTGGTGATGCAGCTAGGTTTTAAATAGTTTCTTTAGCCATAAGCTTTGTATGAAGATATAATCCTGTGAAGTTACTGTCATTCTAAATTACCAAGCATCTACCAATATCTAGTGTGACAAAGGGGGATACTGCCAGCACAGCTATCTGGAATTTTGTAAATAATTATATGTCATTTGTGAATATCAACATGATCTATATAAGATGCTTGTGTTATAACTGTATTAGAACTGTATGTTATGTGTATATCAAACTTGTTCATACAGGCATGTGTGTTATAACAGGTATTTTGTAAAGTGCTGAGCTTAAAGAAGTATCCACAGTGTGCTCTGCTGGAAGAGAACAGAAATGTACATACACTGTTGTAACTTTTAAATGTGTATATTTTAACAGATGAAACTGGAATACAGGAGGTTAACTTCAGAAAAATAGCTGAAATTAAATTATTTTATGGCAGCTAGAAACAGAATGTCTATACTAGGGAGCTCTCTGTATTGTCTTTAAGGTGCAATAATTACTAGTTTTGAATGTGAAGGAATGCAATTGTTTTATGACTTCCAGCATCTGCAAAATTCACAGGTAGATGCTAAATACTGCTAGCTTCCAGCAGTGAGGGGTTTCACCTGGGACAGAGTCAGTTGACAAGAAATTATGTGATTCTGCAAGCTATCCCAACAATAGTATTTGAGATATTAATTTGAGAACTCTCTCAGAGAGACAGAGCATTCTGTATTCTGTCTTGGACCTGACATCAGCAATTAGAAGATTCATTCACCACATCTGTCTTGCTCTTAAGTAAGTTAACTAGGGTATAGTGATTCTCTTAGATTTAGTCAAGAATATGCAAAGCTTAGTTTAGATATTTTTATTTATTTATTTGAGACTGTCCTGCAATGTTATTTTAAATATTTCCTGTGGTTTTGAACTCTGATGTCTCTGTGAATATATAGTGAGTATTTTCTTGTTCTTTTATTTATTATTGAATATATTTAAACATTTAATTGTGGCTGATCTTTCTGAGACATATTTAAGTTTTGAGAGTACTTCCATATTTATTTGGTGACACTGTGGGCCAATGATAATAGGCTTGCTCTTGGTCAAACTACCATTTGTATTAATACTAATATGACACAGTAAGATTGGACACCCTTTGTTAAGGGCCTTAAAATAGCTGATAAGGAGTTGGCTGGTGGCAGTGATAACTACCTTATTGTCTGGGCAAAAGGTGGCATAGCTAGTAAACCTGTGCTAGCCCTTCCCATGTGTGTATGTGTGTGTGTCAGCTACTTGGGCAGGGATATGAAGCACTGGTTGGACAGAGAGAGTGCTGGAGGTCTTGGCTTGGCCACTCAGCTGAGATCTCAACTCTGTAGTTGTGCCAGTGGGGAGTCTTATTAGGGATCTGGAGAAAGAGGGAGAAACCAGCCCTGGACTGACTGTGGCCTCTGTGTGCTCTTAAAGTAAATTGCACTTGATGCAGAGAGCTGCATCTGGAAATGCTGTGTGTGTACCTGTCATCCTCCCAGTGTACGTCCCCCACTGGTGCCACTGATGAGGATTGAGGCTCCTTGATAACTGGTCCAGTGGTGGGTTATCACATTTAGCTGGATTAATTCTCAAATCTAGGGAAAATAGCCTGGTTTATGAACTGGAATCTATAAACTAGAATAACATTTACTTTATAGTAAGCCCATTAATTGCACTATTATTTCTACAACATTCTAATCTGCAATACAGAACAGGCTTGTCACATTAAGAATGAGGACAACTAAAGGTTAAAAATGCCCTTGTTTAGCTACTCCTATTAAAGAACTATTTATACAGCAAGAGATAACTTGGAAATCCTGGAAAGCTGACCAAAACAATTCATATGTTCATGGGTTCATAGGTGTTTACTAGGCTAACAGCCACAGGGGGGCTTTTTAAGTCTAGCCATGCAACCCAAATGTATCTGACAAGTTTAGGAAAAATTATATTATTCTAGGGAGTGTATGTATGCTAGAGCTTGGATTGTTAAGCATTTATAGGCTGCCTATGTCCATTAGAGGCATAGGTGGCAGGCCAGGGGTGAATTTCTGATTCCACATCCACTGTTCCAAGTTACTGTTTGATTAGGTTATGAAAGAACTCTGCTTCTCATGGAAACAAAGCTTGTTCCAGAGAAAGGGTCATCTCTGAGACACATACCTGTCCCCCCCATCATGTCCTATTTATGTTTCAAGCAATGTTTAAGTCCCTAGATCAGGTTATTCTGATACTATTTGTTTTGTGGATATGCAGAAGGTCCATCACAGCAGAATCTAAGGATGCCTTTTATGCCAGGCATAAACTATCCCTCAGCAGTCTGTAGGAGGACATTAAAAGGGTTCGGGCTATCAGTCAATCTGAGTAGGATGCATTGTTTACTCCCTGCATCCTTTCTCTGAGGAATCTCAGTGGGCATTCCAAATGTTGCATGTGACTGGTCAGGTGCATACTGCAAGGGGTGTTGTACTCAAGGACTGGTCTGATGAAGACCAAATACATTGCAATGATGACTTCCATGGACCTAGATGCCATACCCTTGCTTGTAAACTGTGCAACTTACAGTGAGTTTCTCATGTTTCCCTAAATACTTGACTACTGGGTCTACTCTTTCGGGTGTGCTATTAGTGAGGTAGTTTCCAGGGGTAGCCAACTTCGCAAAGTTTACTATTGTGCATTTCATGGCTATTCAGTTTTAGATTGTGGCTCTAGCACCAGTTATATGTCTGCATCAGCCCCCTTCTTGAAGGATATTAGCATCTTGGGGGAAGATTGTATGACTGCATCTACTTTGCAATCATCTGTCAGCGGACCTTGATGTTGGACTTGGCTTCAGAGAATGAGATGCCAAAACATGAGTGGGCCCAGCACACTAGTATCCAACCTCTTTAGGGAAGTAGACTTCCTTATCATAACGTCTTGGGTCCTATCTGAGAGCCACCTGACAATCCAGCTGGTGTCATAGGATTTATACCTAATTCCTTGAGTTTGTCTTCATTGCCTCAGTGGGGTATTATACTAAATGCCTTAGCCAGGGCAAGGTAGGCAGTATGCATCATTTTAACCTTGTCTGTTGCTTTGATGATCTTTTCAAAGAAGTCCACCAGGTTGAGCAGACATGATCTGCCCCTGACAGAGCCAAACTAGGTTGGATCTGGTGTCTGAAAATTTTCTATGTCATTATAATTCATTTGTATGATAATTCTTTCCATGACATTGCATATGAGACTAGTCAGGTTTATGGCTCTGTAGTTACCAGGATCCATAGATGGCCCACCCTTGTGTAAAGTGATGACCCTTGCAGTTCTCCATTTTCATGGCATGAAGCTTGTCTGGAGGCTATGGGGATCCTGATAAGTCATGTTTCATACTATTTAGGAAGCATCCTGGGGTATTGGAGAGTGTTGAGGACCTGCTCCTTAGTGATAGTTGGAGTGGGGAGTATGATTGATGGTATTTCCCGAGGGGTGGCTGGGGGAGGCAAGATGGATAACATTGGATTTGAATTTGTTGGCCAGAAGATTAGCTGTATCTTCTTGCTTTTCTCTGTTTTAATTTCTCAAGTCTTTTAGGTTTCTAATACCATGAAGCAAATGGACCCAATTCCTAAATCAAAGTATGATTAAAGTTCATGAGATTAGTATTGCTTCAATCTTTAATGTTAGCCAAAAGTGCGCTTTGCCGCATCCACAATGTGCCCAGAATTGACTTATTCTGCAATTCATACAGAGTTACGTGTATCTGTAACATATCTAAATATAGGTTCATAGGTGTGTACTAGGTTAATGGCCCTGGAGCCTTTACAAACCTAGCCCATAGGAGTACCCTGACATCGTGCCACTCAACCTTAGTTCCCAGTACCTCTGTTGAGCAGAGCCACTGGAGTCATTTTTCTATTTCCCATCCACTCATCAAGGTTCCTCTTGAAGAGGGCCAGTGAGGTGCTCTGTTTGACATGACTGTAAATTCCTTTTTATGAGACCCATTGCTCCTACAACTATTGGAACTGTCTGGGTATCCTTCTTCCACATTGACCTCATTTCTGCCTTCAAATTCTGGTATTTTATGATTTTCTGTCTCTCTGTATGTAAGACACTGTAATCACTGGGCATAGTTATTTTCATGAACTACTATATCTGGTTTTCTTGCACCTATTTTTTTAACTGTTAGTAATGAGTGATCCTATGTGATATAAACTTCATAATTTTCTATAATGCTTTGTGGATCAGGTTTCCAATGCTTCTCAGCTACTTCAATATTATAGTGTTTGCACAATCCCCAGTGCTACAGTCTTGCTACATTATTATGCCATTCAGTATACAGGCCTTCTGCCATTAGTGTATTATACCCAGCAACAAGATGTGTAACTGTTTCCCATTCAGTTTTACAAAACCTGCATTTATCTGTTCCTCCAACATGATCAATGGATTTTGTAAACCAACATGTACATAATCCACTATCCTGAGCCACCAATATTAACCTTTTCATCTTTTGACTTAAATTCACCTCTCATTAACCTGCATTCAGTCCTGGTCAAGATGAGGTTGTTCCAGGATTTACAACTTTATGCATATTTTCCACATTTCTTTCCTTCTGATTTGATCCTTTATCTTATATTGTTTCTTTTGTTATTTGGCACATTCAGTTGCTGCCTGATTTTTTATCTGCTTCTGGTATGATTTCTATTCCCGCTTGACACCAATATGCTTCTGCTAAACTAAGCAGGGTGGTCATCTTGGACTTGTTCTCTTCATGTTTTAAAACTTTCACTATCTTTGGGTCTTGTGAGGTCATCAGATATGTATACAGTCCTATGATTACAGATATGTACATGTAATCAATTTCAAGGAGGACCATACCTCCTTCAGAACAGGGAATATATTATCTTGGTATACACTGATTTTTATAAATCATTTGATAAGCGTGAAGCATTTTTCTTGTTTTCCTGTCTAACTGAGCCAGTACCTTTTGGGGTCAATCAGTCATACTAAAACTGAAAGTTAGAACAGGAAGAACATATTGGTTTATAGCTTGGACTTTGTTGCTGGATGTCAGGGTTGTTTTCAGTATTATTTTTAGTCTTCTAAAATATTCCTTACTAAGTTTTATTCGCATTTGCTCGTGTTGTATTGTTGAGCCTTCATCAGTTCCCAAATATGTATACACTCCTGCTCAAGTACTTTTTTAACACATTCATATCCCAAACGGATATTTTCTTGGTGCTGCAGTTTTCCTGCTTTAAAGGTCGCTTTTGTACATTTATCAAGACCAAATGACATTCTTATATCATCTGAGAAAGTTTTGACCACTTGCAGTTGTGCTTTCAGTTGCTCATCTGATGAAGTATGCAGTTTTAAATTATCCACAAAAAGAAGATGGGAAGTCTTTGCACTCTGTTGTTTTCTTGGAGCCAAACTATAGCCATTGCCTAATCTGTTAAGTAGACAGCTTAATGGGTTAAAGGCAAGGCAGAATAGCAGTGTTGACAGGGAGTCACCTTGGAATATCCCCCTTTGAATTTTTATTTCTGGAATAATAATTTGCTCTTTATCATGGCTTAACTGCAAAGTGGTTTGCCACTGTTTCATGGTCACTGTAATGCAATCGATCAGTGTAGGGTGTATGTTATACATTTGTAAGCACTCTTTTTATCCATGAATGTGAGATGCTGTCAAATGCTTTTTTGTAGTCTATCCATGCCATATTTAGATTCTCCTTTATATAATTCTCCATTATGACTTTTTTTTAATAATGAATTATCCCTTGTTCCATATGACTTTGTTTTGTTATCCTTTTGTTCTATTGCCATGACTGAGTTTTCTTCTAAATGATTATAACCTCTGTCAGAATCAGTTCCAGTGTATAGTTTATGCATTGTCGGAAGGCAAGTTATTGGTCTGTAGTTTTTAGGATAGCTTGCAGGTTCAGTCATAAGGAGGAACATTATTTTTCCTATTGTTAGCCAGGTTGGCATCTGTTTGGGGTGCACATATAAATAGTTCCTACTCATGGCTAAATATTCATGTAAAGATGTTAATACTTTCAGCCAGAAGTTTGGTACTGCATCTGGGCCTAGGGTTTTCCATTTAGGAGGTTTTCTTAATTTTGTTTCAGTTTCTTTGGCCAGTACTTCATCCCATTTCATATCCTGTACATTTGAACTTGTTAGTCTTTCTTTTACTTGTTCTATCCATTTAGCAGCTTTGTTATGTTCCACAGGATCTTCATAGATATCTCTTTAAAATGTGTCTATTTCTTCTTTCTTTGGTGGTGTTTCTATTCCTTTTGCCTTGTTTCCCTATTCTCTATATAACTTTTAGGTCATCAATAAATTACTTATTTTGTACTTTTTCCTTTATGTTTATTTGGGTATATTTTATTTTTTTTTCTGCCTGTGCTGATGTGTTTAGTTTATTGTTTGCTACAGTGTACAACAGATCCTGGTCTGTTCTGATACTGCACATTGCTTTTATCACATCTCTCTTTTTGAGTATTTTTGTTGATCTGTTCCCTCTTCTGTATTCTTCTAATAGTGACACTTCTTGTCTTAATTGCTTTATAGTTTTCTCTATTCGATACCTCCATGATGGCATTTGCTTTCTCCCCTTCCTTTCCCTTATTGCCCTGGGTTTCTGTGGTAAGACTTTATTTGTTATTAATTTAGCTGCACAGCAATACTTCTGTTATATTGCATGAATTTCTATGGACAGTCTTGATTACTGTGTTCCTGTGATTTATCAAACTTCTAACGTTTTTGGTCTTCTTGACTTTCTGTAGTCTGTTTCTTTCATTGCGCTTACAAGCAGCTCTTCTCTTAGATCATTTTCTTCTAAACTGAGGGCCCTTTCTTTGTTCTCCAGTTCCTGTGTAGGTGAAGTGTAGTCGGCTTCATTTACAATTAGTTCTGCACATTCTTGTGTATCACCTTTGAGGTTATGGACAGTCAAATAACGCCTTATAGTTGTCCTTGGCAAGGGAGGCTATTGTTACCTCAAATTTTGCTTTAGTGGACTTGATTTGCCTTCTGGATTACTTGATTAGATTGATGAGAGATGTTTTTATCCTCCTGAATGACTTTCTTCATTTTGTTATACAACCTATTGATATTGGGATTACACCAGCGTGTTTTGTTTTTTGAGTTTATTCTGTGCTTATTGCTGATGGGCACAGCTGTCTTAATGCATCTATTAACATGATTGTGCTGGGTCTCTTTGAACAGTTCTAGATACGCAGCAGTGTTCTGACACATTGGAAGGGCTTGACATTTTGCTAAGTTATTGTTTAATAGTATGACATTTGTCTTAAACTAGTTTCAGGGTCAGCAAGAGTCCTGGGTTTATTTTTATTTGAAACGGGTTAGCTTTATTTTCTGACCATACCATTCTGATGGTATGCTGCATTCTCCAGTATTAATGAGCATCAGATCCAGTATGTTCACACCCCTTATGAGTGTATGGACTATCTTGTCCAGAGTGTTTATGTTGACAAAGTCCAGGAATCACTGGGGCTGCAAGTCTGGGGTCATTTATGATTTCAAGTTTATGGTGGAGTAGTTAGAGTGACCTATGAATATGGTATTGAGTTGAATGGTGAAAGTCTCCAATAAGTTTGTTTTATGGGTTTCCTGTGTCATAGAGGGGGAGAAATATGTAATGTGACTTTACTTAGGGTAGTTTGGACATGAAGAAGCCTGAGTGTATCATCCTGCTTGACCAGTCTTGAAGTATGTTTGTTTTTGATGTAAACTGAGACACCTCCAGCTCCACCATTAGTCCCTACTTGTACAGTAGCTTGTCTACATGAGTGGAAGGCACTGTAGCCTGCAATGCCGGGGTGTTCTCTATGGCTTTAACCCATGCCTTGGTAATTGTACAAATATTTACATCTTTCAGGGTAAGGGATGCTTGGAGGGAATGGAGTTTCTTTTTTAAACTAGTGACATTCTCCTCTCTATATATTTTTTCTTTACTTTTTGAATAGTTTCCATACCTCAGCATATTTTTTAACTATTCTTCCATCAGGCTGTCCCATGTTTTGCCCACAACCCACTTCTAAAATGTACTAGATCCACCTGTGAGAGAAACACTTATGTAAACTAGATGCTAATTACCCCATCCCACCAAAGGTCAGTAAGCCACACCGAAAAAAATACTACAGTATCATAGCACCCCAAAATATGCTGAGGTAGTAAAGAAATCTTTCGTTAAGCCACCTAGGCCTCCTAGACATCCTACTGGCTTACCTCTCTCATATAGCCAAAATACTAACACCACACCCCCAGCCACAAGTACTGTTACTAGGAGTCTATTGTAATGCAAGCCTTTACATGGAAGGCCCTATAAGCCTGCAGTGCATCCCAAGAATGTTTTTTTTCACTGCTGACTCCATTATAAAGCATACCAACACTACACTCCTCAGGGTAGCAAAAGATTGGATGGCAGTTTGATTGGCCTGCTGCTAAGAGTAGAGATGTTACTAGAGCCATTGGGTTCTGAAAGGCGCAGTTTGATTGGCCTGCTGCTAAGAGTAGAGATGTTACTAGAGCCATTGGGTTCTGAAAGGCGCAGTTTGATTGGCCTGCTGCTAAGAGTAGAGATGTTACTAGAGCCATTGGGTTCTGAAAGGCAATGATATTAATATAGCCCAGTAGCTGCACACGTAACAGTGAACAATGTTCAGTGTTCCAGCCTGAGGGAGATGCTGAGAGACAATTTTGAGATTTCTGCTCATGTTTTTGAAAAACGCAAGTCCTTGACATTGAGCAGTATTCTACCTTAACTAAGAATGATGCCTAAATGAAATGCTTAAATAGTTGTCGTCAATAATGGCTAGTAAAGCTGTGTCTTTCTATAGGGAAATTGTGTCCATCTGCATGAAATGTAATGGTTAACAGATTCCTTTGTTTTGCCAGAGATTTCCAACATCTTTTAACTTCTGTTTGCATATGGCCTAAAACTTCTGTTGTCCTCAGAGTGACTTTTTTAAGGCAGAGTTCACCTCACGGACATCCCAAGTTAAATTCCAGTCAAAAAATATAAACGTAGCACTTTTGGATGCCATAAACCATGGCAATAAAATCTCTGAACTTGAGGTCTTCCTTACTCTGAAATCATCAGCATTTGTCTAATTACAGAACCCTGGTTCCTGCGTATTGATGGCACTCCCTGTATCAGAGAATACCAGAAGCATAGCTAGGTTGGGACTATAGGGGCAATTGCCCTGGGTGCAAAGTATTGGGAGGGTGTGATCAGGCATCCATCACTATGTCAGATGGCTATTATAGATGCATCCATGCCCCCCACCCTGGGAGTGGACATGGATGCAAGTATAATAGTAATCTGGTTACTTTTTTTTTGTCTCTTCAGTTATCTCTAGAATGTAGTGATCGGGTTATTGGGGAAGAACTACCTGGGGTGAGATGCTGGCTTGTGGTACTGGCACAGGGTGCTGACTGAGCCAGCTACACCTCTGAAGGGTGCAATGAATAACATGCATTCAGATTTACTAGCTGCTGGGGGAATATCTGTATTTATTTATAACCTCATTGTCTGTCATTAGATTCCAAATGCCTCTTCACTAAGAATTGGTCCAAGTCCTAGTTATATGCAATAAAAGTGGCTGTACCATTCATAGCTGGCAGAATATCTTAAAATGTTAGAAACGTCAGCCATCAAACCATATACTTTTTTTTGGGAATGCTGACTGTTCACATCACAAGAACAACAAATATGTTCAGAGATATTTGGACTTTGTAAATCCAGTATACTTGACCAAACTGCACCCCTGCACTCAAAGAACAAAATGAGTCAACTGGTAAATGAATAATTTTATGTAGATTATGGATAAACTTTAAAAAGTATGCATTATGTTTGCAGCATGTGTGTGTGTGTGTGTGGGGGGGGGGGTTGGGGGAGTCTGCCAGATCTATAATATGCCTCTTAACTTATCAGCCATTTCCATCTACTGAATTCACTACAAAGAAAGAAGATAAAAAGCTTTTAGTAATCACCAGATTAACGAGATCTTCCTCAGAGATGTTGCAGAACCAAACATCTAGGAACCGCAGGAGTCTTGTCTAAAATATGAAATTATCACTAAGAGCGGAACTTGGGATTAACTTTATTACATGAAACTGAAAATTTTGAAGTAGGATAACACTCTTCAGAAAAGTACATATTCCACACTTATTACACTCCTACCAATACGTTCACACTCATTTCTTTATTCGGCCTTTTCTGTGGAGAATCCTGATATTTTCATCCGCTACAGGCATTGCTGTTTTCACAAACTGAATGTTGACATAGAAAGAACTGATCAGTGGAGTAGGGACCTGTAACTACAGGCAAGAAATTCTAGTTACTTATTTTTCTAGGTATTGAAAAGCACACTGGTATCTAGGGGAGACAGACATCAAACCACTCTGAAAAACAGAAAAAAGGCAATGTTATATGTCTGCTCACTTATTAGAAATTGTCTTGCAACCCCCCACTATAAGGCACTCGTTTTGTTGTATAGTTTAATTCTAACAGCTTAGTGATGCCTCCATATGTTTCTGTTGTTACAGCCTACTGAGTCCTGTAGGCATCTAATATTGTCTCTTCACAGTTGTATTAATAATTCCACAACACGTGCTAGAGAGAAGCTATTGAAAGACTTCATCTTAACGTTTAACCAACTGCAATGATATTTAACCTCTGCCTAGAGTTACTAAAGAAATATTAATCTGACGTTCATGTACTATTTATTTATATTGTCATGATTTCACATCTTTCTAAACATCTCAACAACCAAGTAGTATAGCTAGAACTGCATAAGCTCACCTGGAAGTTCACAAATGCACACGTAACCTGCTGCTGACAGTATTTGTATAGCTTGCGTGATTACTGAGATTTTGTAAGCTGTTTACAAAATACTTTAAAATTAATATTAACTGTGTTTATTATGACATATCATTTCCATAGTCTAATGACGAGTACTGCTGTAAAGATTTATTTGTGCTGTACAGTTTGCCATTAACCTTTCTTTAGTAACCCCTATGGCTCCAGAAATATGAATATTTATTTGAAATGTGAGGCCAGTGATTGAGTTTGTCAAAAAGATCAGGATGCAAGGATTGGAAGTTAGTGCGCAAACATCCAGAGGTCCATTAGACTGAATACATTAGACAGTATAAGGTCTGCGTACATAGGAAAGGCCATACCTAGAAAGCATACATCAATAGACACTTTAGATGGGGTACCATCCTTAATGTTACACTCAATTTACTGTTATAAAGGACCAGCTTGTAAGAAATTAGCAATTATTACATTTTTAAAATGATCACAACTGCAGTAGCCTAAGCTGTAGGGGTTTACCTCACTTGAAGTGTTGAAAGCTTTGGGCACTTACCCAGTATTCCTACTGCCTGAAGTGCATGGAGCACTCCTAGAAAAGGCAGAAGGAGCATCCCAAAATTTCAGATTTTTTTTCTTGCTGAAGCAAGAGGCTCTCAGTGGTTCACCTGTCAGTCGACTGTGATCTACAAGCTGGACAAATAAGTCCTCACTGGGGTAAGGCTTCCTTTCTAAACTGAAATTTGTATGTAATTTTGTTTTTTGGCAGAAATTCTGTGTCTATGTGCTTAGAAATGTATTGAAAGGAATGGATATTTTTCATTGTATGTGTTGTGTTCTTAGTGCTTTTGTGAACTTTTTGTGAGGAAAAAGTTTTACATCTGACTGACAACTATAGTTGTTTGATAGTTTAGAGTGTTGTGGAAAGGATATGATGCTTGTGGGGTACTGTTCAGTGTAATACTTAATTGAGAACCACAAGGTCCTTCTCTTACATACTCACCTATGCTTTACAGTGTTATGCACTCTCAGTTCTTCATTATTGGCTTACCTATGGAGCAGCAATTGGTTTCCTTGGGGTTTCCTTTCCCAGTGCACAAAAAGAAGATAGTTGTTATGGAGTCATGAATGATGTAGCCATCTCCTTTGTTGCCCAAGCCATTGGTGTGTGAATGTACAGTGACTGATCATTGTTCCTCAGACTTCCCATCCTCTTCCTCATGCCCTCTTGGTGTAGCTTTAGTAGCCACCAAAGACTGGGGGATAGCCACATACTCTGTGGTTGCAGGGAATGCCAGTTAGTCCAGGCAGAAGTTTTTTGTAATGGAGAAAGGGGCAGGTGAAGGGCTTTCACTTAGCCAGGAGAGGAACGTCTAAGCTGGGACTAATGTGCCCAAGGGCCCAGTCCAACTGGGGTACACTATGCTGTGTGAGAAAAACTGAAGGCTCATCTCAATCACTATGGATACAGCTCAGTTACTGTTTTGCTAAGGAACTGATGGTTGATTTTTCTTCAAAATACAACAGGACATTTAACTCAGAAAGTGAAGCCTTTGTGTGGGTGTTTGGGGGGGGCAGTGTGCTTTGTGGATTTTACTCAGTTTGAGCTTTCAGGTACTGAAAAAAACATTCTTGTAGACATTCTGAATAAAAAAATCTCCTTTTCACAAGTTTTGTCTAATATGCTTATGTGTCATAGCTTAGCCAAGGCCAGTATAGCATTTCAGTGAGAGTGAATTGTTTGTGGTCATTGGCTGACTGGGGTTGCCTGGACTACGCCTTGGAGTAAGCACCTTATTGGTTCTTTCAAGCTTTTTTTAAAGTTGTTTCAGGTTTCAGCTTTGTTACTTAAGAAGTTAACTTGTGACTGTTTCTGCCATTTCACACTGAGCTAATCAGAGGAAGTCGGAGGAAGGGCTCTGAGCTAACTAATCTGTGATATATAACATTAAGTATCCTGTTTTTTGCTTATTTCTGAGTTATTTATAGCACTTTTATTTTACTCACTGTGTGTGAGGTATTAAGTAGAATTTTCTACAAGTGTTAAGCATCTGGTTGGGTTTGTTTGTTCTGATTTTTGTTTCCCACCTTTCCTCCCTCTTGGTATCCTGTTTTTATACTTGGTGGCTTTGCAGTTGCCTGCCCCTACTGTAAATTTGATCTGGGACACTCCTCCCAGTCTAGTGTCATTACCTCATTCTACCTAATCCAGGGAGAACATTTGAGAAGGCCAACCCAGTTAGCTTCTGCTCCTCCTTTCCACTTTACAAAAAAAAATATATATATATATTTTCTAAGCTTGTTTCCTGCCTTTCCTCTACGTTGTCTAGTCCAGATACAGATTTGCTGTATCCAGGACTGTTTGTAAACTACTGAGCCCCCAAGCCTTTCTGTATTGGAGGAAGCCTTCTAGCTTAATTTTGTTTCTTAGAACTAGCCAGTTTTCTAGTTTCAGTACTCAAATCTGTTTGTTTGAGCTCAGCACTTGTTCAGAACTCATTGTAAGCACTAAGTAAGCTAAAATTACTACAGCACTCAACTTTCCTCAGTTGTCTAGAGGAAAACAGTTTTTAGTACTTAATAAATAAGCACCTATCCAGGCATGTCTAAGGGTCAGCTCCCGGTGTTTTCTCCTGTCTACCTGATGGGCATCTTGGGGCAATGCAGCAATTGCCTCATGTACACAGACAACCCTCTCCTCCTACCACCCAACACTACAACCTGTGAGAGATGCACTTATATAACCAAACTGGAAGCAAAGTTCTCTTCACCCAAGACTGGACTAGACAGTCAAGAGGAGAAGGTAAAAACTTGCACCACACCACACTCATCACATAGTCCCTCAAAACCTACACCACCAAAACACACACATAGAAACATAAAACACACACCTACATTCGCGGAGGCTCTCAAAAAAATCTACCCAAGCAACAGGGACCTCCAAAGCAGAAATGCAAGCAACCTCCACCCCCCAACACAACCCAAATGACACATAGCACACAAACTCAGTGTGTCACTCAACCACAGCCCATAAGGCATAACAACGTACCCAACACTCTATTCATAGGTGACTCTATAGTCAGGCACACTGATGTTCCACTCACCAGGCTAAACAAGGAGAAATTTACTGTCAGCTGCCTGTCAGATGCCAGGATCCACCATATAACACATGCACTCAGGTCACTCCACAGCAAGTACAAATATGACTCTGTCATTGTCCATGTTGGTGTGAATGACCTGAGACGTACCTCCCTGGACTGCATGAAAATAGACATGGAGGAGCTTTCTGATCTTGTATCCCAGGCAGGTATGACCCTAGCCATGAGTAGCATCTTGCCATCACCCAGAATGATACCACAGTACAAGGACAAAATGATTGACTTCAACAATTGGCTAAGCTTCTGGTGTCATTCTCAGGGGATCCAGTATCTGTTTGCCTGGGATGACATGATCGACAAACCACGATGCTTTGCCAGAGATGGCCTGCATCTGTCGCCCTTGTGATTCCGGATACTGGCTAAGGCTCTTGCCACCCCTACAGTGACTTTTTTAGGCAAGATTCAAATGACAAATTCATCACCATAACAGGTACAAGCAAGCAAAATCTGAGGGTAATGCTACTTAATGCTAGAAGTCTAAACCTCAAAATGCACTCACTCAAAGCAATCCTTAAAATGGAGAACATTGACATCTGTGCAGTGACAGAGACCGGGCTCAAGGCTACAGAGAGCAGCCCAGCATTACCAGGCTATAATTCATACCACACCTTTCGGCCACCTAACCTGGACCAAATCACTAAAGGCGGAGGCATGTCCATATTCATTAGGGATATCCACACCTCCAGGCTAGTTGCTCAGCATAATGCATTTGAGATTATCCAAGTGCAACTAACTCTGGGCAAGACCGCAATGCAAATTGTAGTTTGCTACAGATCCCCCACCATGCCCCAGGATTCCCACTCCTCATTTCTTGATATACTGGAAAATATTAGGGTACAACCTAACAACCTACTAATGGGTGATTTCAACTACTCCACCATTAACTGGGAAAACTACTCATGTACCAACTCTTGTGCTCAACATTTTCTGGAATTCAGAAATTCCAATGCCTTGGATCAACTTATCCACACCCCCACCCGGGGCAGCAATATCCTAGACCTGCTCATTACCAACATGGGCAACCGGTGTTCCACACCAGAAGTCAATTCCTCATTGGTCAGATCCAACCACAAGAAAATCACCCTAGACATCCACATCTCACCCCCACCCCCCATTAGGGAAACAACCGTAAAACATTTCTCCAAATTCAACTTCACACTTCTTAAGACAGAAGTGGCAAACTTCATGACACCCATGCTGACAGACAATTGAGATATGACTGCTGAATCCTATACAATGGCACTTTATAAGCACTTACATGAGTGCATGGATCGTGCAATCCCTAACAGAACCAATATGCTATCCTCCAAAAAAAAGAAGCCAATCTGGTGGGCCCCTGCTATAAACAAACTCTACAACAGAAGAAACTGTTGCAAAAAGAGTAAGATCCTATGATTGGAGGAACTCTGTCATCAGCCTCAGTAAGAAGCTGAGATCCCTCATAAAATCCTCCAAAGCTAGTTATGAAAACAAAATTGTCACTGATTCTAAAGACAACCATAAAGCATTCTATAGCTATGTCAAGAATCTCAAAGGCAACACTCAGATCTGCTCTGAGTTACAGCACAATGGCCCTAAATATACAGAACCAACTGATATTGCCAACATCCTAGCAGATAGGTTCAGTGCTAACTTTACCACACTCTCATCCCCTATACCCTCTCTATACCGGAAGAATGCAAAGTACCTGTAATCATGGCTGCACAGGTAAAAAACACACTCTCCAATGCCAAGAACACAGCATCCATGGGACCTGACAACATCCCAGGCTGCGTTCTACATGAACAATAGAACGAACTGGCACCCCACCTAAGTACCATGTTCAATCATAGCCTCACCTCAGGCTTTGTGCCCACTGAATGGTGCACAGCTATGGTTATCCCACTTCACAAAGGGGGAGCCACCATGGACCCCGGGAACTACCGCCCCATTAGCCTGACGAGCCTGGTCTGCAAGGCTATGGAGCGTATCATCATGGAACTTATAAACAATGATATTGGTAATCTCCAAACTCTGGACCCTACCCAGTTCAGGTTTGTAAAAGGCAGATCATGTCTCCTAAACCTGATAGACTTATTTGAAGCTGTCACCAAAGCCATAGATGAGGGTAAGGTGGTTCACACAGCCTATCTAGATCTCGCCAAGGCTTTTGACACCACCCCCACTCTGGAATTATAGACAAACTCACTAAACTAGGTATAAATCCCTATGTCACAAGATGGGTTGCCAACTGGCTCACTCACAGAACCCACACTGTGAAAGTAGCAGACTCTAAATCCAACTTCAGACCAGTGACAAGTGGAGTACCACAGGGTTCAGTCCTAGGTCCTCTCCTGTTTGGTATCTACTTCTCTGAAGTACAGGCTAACACAGAAGGTCTTTGGCTAACAAAGTTCGCAGATGACTGCAAACTAGGAGCCATAATCAAAACTTCTAATGATGTGGGCATCCTATAAAAGGGCCTGACTGAGACAGCTGCCTGGTGTCAAAGCCATGGCCTCAAGCTCAATGCCAAAAAGTGCATTGTCATCCCTTTTGGTAAAAACTCTGTACCCATGAACTACCACATAGGCAGTAGTCTACTTAACACTGAAAATGTGATAAGAGACCTTGGGACACAGGTGTACAGTAGTCTCTCCTTTGATAATCACATCGCCACAGTAGTCAGGAAATCCTTCTACATGGCACACCTCATCACAAAAGGTTTCTCATCCAGGAAAAAAGAGGTCATTGTTCCCCTCTACTCATCACTCATTAGACCCATTATAGAATACAATGCCCCTTTTGGTATGTACCTCACAAGACATCTACAACAACTGGAAAGGCCACAGAAATACCTCACAAAGAGGATTACCGGCCTCAAACAGATGCCCTATGCAGACAGTCTCAAAAAACTCCAGCTTTACTCTGTCGCATATCGCCTACTCATAGGCAATCTCTGCCTAACACACAAAGCTGTGTCAAACCCGGAGCTGTTGGACATGCTCCACGTAAAGAAATCCCAATCCCTCCGAGCTACACACTCTAGGGACCCAAACCTTGTCACCACAATAAACAGAACATGCTGGTGGGATAGATTCCTGTCCCACAGACTTCCCATACTCTGGAACAAACTACCTATCTATATCAAACAAAGCTCCTCATTTGCACTCTTCAAGAAAAATCTTGATGATTGGATGGGAGATAGGAAATTCACCCCGGGGATCACTTCTGTGGCTCTGCTTGACAGGGGCACAGGAAAATAATTTTCATGGATGGCAAAAGCCAGGGTAGTGCTTGGCTAGGCTTATCTAGGCCCTAGGGCCAATAACCTTAGTACCTACCTATGAACCCATGAATGAGATTTTTGAATGAGAATAGAGTGAAGTCTCTAAGATGCAGTAAATATATTACGATTTAGTATGATTTACCATCAAATAGTTGAAGTGCAGTTGTGCGACTCTCTGTAATACCGAACTGAAATGTCGAAAGCTGAAATAATTTTCTTCCCTAATGTCAAACATGGTAAAATTGGAGTTTGACATTCGCTATTTCTGGGAGTTGTGTGCGAAAATCCATTTGCCATCTGGGACGTAAAACAGGAACAACGTTTCGGCATTGTAGATTCGCTAAAGTTGTATTCAACATTATGAAACCTTGAAAATATCCTTTCGAAAAATGTTCACACAACTGCACTTCAGCTATTTGATGGTAAACCGATTTAGTACAACTACAAATGCCTGAAACAGTTCCCAGTACTCATATATTACTGGTCTAACAGGATGTTTTTCTTACACTGCCAGTTCACCTAACAGACAGCTTTTGGTTTCCAAAAAGTTTGAATAGATTATATAAGATACCCCAGTCTCATAAGTATCTATTTTCTAATCCTAAGGCAGACCCAGCAGTCATTTCTCTGTCTAAGTCTGCAGCTGTCAGATAGGTTACTGCTTCTAGCCTCATTCCTTCAGATAAAGATGAGAAGGCAATGGATAAGTTGAGTGAGAAGTTACTTCTAGTACTTTAACTTTCAGGATGTTGACTTTTCATGCCCATATGTTAAAGTTTTTGCTGTGTCTTTTGAGAATATACAGAAGTTGTTAGCTCTCTTTCCATTTCCTGAGGTAAAGTAACTCTGTAAATGCTTCTGTGACACATTTCTCAGGTTACTAAGCATAATCTGAAGTGGACTTACAATGCCTCTGATTCTTCTTCCAGAGTGGTTGTTTTGGAACACAGCTGAGGAAACTTGCTTAGCTTAGGTATGAAGATCTTCTTGAGAAAGTGAAATCTGAGATCCTGAACTCTGCTTTAGATGAAGACCCTCCTTTTGGCCATGTCGCAGCCAAGGTTGTTAAAAAAAGAAGTCTCGAAGAACAAGGGAAAAGCATCACAAAATCAAGGAAGGCCTTCTCAGTCAGCATGACTATCCAGATGTTCTTAACCTACCCATGCACCGCCTAACCCAGCCTGGCGATATCTCCATCGCCCTCAGATTTGAACTCCCCTTTTGTAATCAGATAGTCCCAGATTTGTGTGTTTTAAGGGTGATCCAGTGGGGATACTCCTTGCCATGGGAATCTCCCTCAATTCCTAGGAATTCACTATTGCCCAGGAAACCAGATTTCTGTTTCCTTCTACTCTGCATGACATGATGACCCAGGAAGTAATAGAGCCAGTGCTCCTAGTTCTGTGAGGCAAAGGCTTTTAATCAGGGATCTTGCTGGTCCCAAAACCACAAGGATCTGGAATCTTTTGGATTTAAACCTCCATATCATGTTTCTCAAATTCAAGATGCTGTCACTTCAAAAAATCTTGTACCGTAGATCCCAGCTATAGCTTTCGTGATAAATGTAGACTTAAAGAATGCCTGTAACCAGACCTACTGCCATAAAATCTGGGCATTTGTTAAGGATTGCTGTGTCTGGCTTTCATTATCAGATATCCTTCTATTCATATGCTGCAGTGTTCATCACATATGGGAGTTCGCATCCAGCTAACTCGCATGGGCACATCTCTCTGCTTTACCCTGTGGACTCTCCCCTGCACCATGTATATTTACAAAATACACACAGAAACAGAAAAGCAAAAGTAAAATCCAAGCAGCAAAAGCCAGCCAAGAAGCATGTTAAGGAAAAATCTTTATTGAATCTACAGTTTCATCAGGTTCAATGGAAATAATTATAAACAATTCCTATTTAAACAGGTAATAAAATCATAAGACAGGTGGCATCATGAGGCATTTAAAGATCAAGTGCAAAGTTTTTTTTTTTTTTTTACTATTTCTTTTTATTATAATTATGCCCTCATCTTGTAAACTGGGTCTTATTATTCTATAATGTGTAATTTTACTTTAGTTACTTCAGTGGACCTACATTTATTAAGTTTAATAAACTGGTGTTTCTGTTTACTGTACATTGAGCAACTATCCAATCATTTCTGATTCCACAGCATCCAGCCCCACCTTCTGATAATGCAGTAGCGGGAAAAACAATGTGTAATGCACTGGCATGTTTTCTGTAGTTTGCACCAGATTTTATACAAAGTATCCAGAACACAGCATAATCAGTTACTACAGTTAAATAACAAATGTAAACTACACATTTTACAAAAACTTCGCATTTTAGAATAAGAAAGCACCCTTTACAAGATGAGGTCATAATTATAACAAAAAGAAATAGTAAAAAAATCCTTTTACACTTGATCTTTAAAGGGACTGCATCTTAAGAATATGCATAAGCAAATAAGTATATACATGATTTATAGAATCAAAATGCAATAAAAGAAACTCATGTCCTACTAATATTACGATTTTTTTATGTTTATTACGATTTTTTTATGTTTATTTTTTAAGGAACTTTGTTTAAGAACAGGTTTTAGTGAATGAGAATCATTCAATCCTGTATAAGAAATAAAGATAAACTCTGTAACCCATTTATATTCACAGTCCTCAGTAAATTTGATAATATTATCCCATTTCTTTGATATTCTTATGAGATGAAATAATTTAAAATAAAATACATGCTGTTTATCTGCATTAATAACGTTTCACACTAAAATTACTTTTAGCTGACTTTTTAATATCATAAATATGCTCACTTAGCATTCTTTAAACCTCTGTTGGTCTTTGCAATACAGAATGCTCATTGCATAAACTACAGGTGGACAAATAAATTAAATTTTCAGTCATGCAGTTTGAATAGCATGATATGTTATATATTTTTTTTCTTGTTCAATGGATGCTCAGATGAAACATCTGAATTAATATATCTACAATAATTAGAGTTCCTGCACGGGTGACTGCCTTTTCTATCAAGGAAAATTGTCGAACTATCCATTTTATAATATACTTGCTTTTTTAAAGTTTTCTCATGAAAAACTGTTTATAGAACCTACAGTATCAATATTTTTAATGCATATGTTCCGTGTATAACAATTCAACATTCCTATAGGAGCATTCTATAGAATTTACCATAAGTAAGCCCAGGAAAAAAATGCCTCTTCCTCCAACATGTATCCAGTGAATTTTTAATAGACGTAACACTATCACTAAGTCTGATATACATACATTATCTATTCCACAAAACCCTGCACTATAATGAAAATACAGTGATGTATACTCCGATCTGCATTTAGCTTCGGGGTCAAGTGTTCATGCCTAATCTCCAGTGAGTGTATACATTTTTTGTACATTCCTCCTGTTTGTCCAGATATTCTGCCTTAATCCCATCTGCGGAAAAAATACATGCTTAACTGGCTACAGTAAGTTAGTCATATAGCTATACATGTATATATAATTTAACCTAGCAGTTGTGGCCTGGATTGTTGCTAAAAACAGTCCATGGGTCATCAACTTAGCCAGTTAACAAATGATAACATTACTATCAAATTAAATTGTCCATCTAATTCTGGGTTTGATTCATAAAAAGGAGACATTTTAGAAAGGATAGTTAATGCAAAGCTAAGGCAGTGATGGACTGTGTGTTAAAATGGCTTGATATGCACTGGTTGGTTGAAAACAGGAAATGCACACCATCTTTCTGACATCAGCTTGTACAGTGATGTTGATGTCATTTTAATGCTGCAGGACAACTGATGGGGGGGGGGGTAGAAATTCTCTGCAACTGATTCTTTTATGTAATGCCTAAAATATATATGACTGTATGAGCGCTCAGATTAAAACTGAATGTGTTTGAGACTAAGTTACCACCCTCCCCCCAAACAATGTCAAGACTATCCAGGGTTACTAGCAGTCACAAAAGTAATAGCTGCTAACCTGATATAAAAGGCGATTATTAGCTAGGCTATAGCTATGCCAAATTTGCTGAGCTTCACTGGTTAGCAAGCCTGACAGGTGGTGATGCATGAATGTGGACCTTTGTCATATATGCTAACCCAAACCCTGCCCCTAACCACAGTCATACACATTACCTTACCAAAATCTTTTCCCTAAGATCATAGGTTCATAGGTATTTACTAGGCCAATGGCCACAAGGACCTTTCTAAGCATATCATTACTCAAGGCAAACTAGGTCTGTCTGTCTGTGATGTGATTTTTTTTTTTAATACTTTAGACAGAGTTTCTGCAAGGCGACATAAAACACACTCAATTAATTATGCTTATCAAACTTAAGCACAGAAATCTGTGCTCTAATTTATCTAGCCTGATTCCTGATTACAGTAATCCGTGTAAGGAGATTAGCTCTACAAAACGGTAGTAGTGAAACTTTCCACTAACTTCTGAAATTGATGATAGAAAACATAGAAAATTCCTCCAATTATTCTGGAATATTCTCCCCAAACACTTGCAGATGCAATAGTCTGCTCAAGCCGTAACCTGTCTTAACCATTTAAAGCCTCCTCGTTAACTTGTCCTCTACATCTGATGACTATAGAATCGTCTAATAAGCAACTTACAGCAACAAAACATTGGTATTATGCACAAAGCAACTGCTCCAAACTACACTTGAAGCAATGTACAAACAAGCTCACTTGATTATGAGGACTGTAAAAATTCTAACTCATAATAAATGTACATACGAGTGAATGTCTAGTATTTTGTAAAACGAGTAGATTTTTCATGTAACACATATTTTCTTTATGAAACCAGTATTTTTGAGTGATTAACATGTTGCTCATATGTATTTTATTATATCTTAGGGAAAAGTCAGACAAAAATGGAAGCCTTCATATTCATGGCAATTGTTGAACTGAATACCAAATTTTTATTCAGTATTTAGCTAGATGTTTTGTTTGAAACTAAAAGTCTCACTATAGGTAGCTGTTACATATGAAATGATTGATTGTACCACAATATTATTCAACTATGGATTTAATAATCCATTTTTATGTATTTATCTACAGTATATATTTATGTGCTGTGCAGTTACTAGGATATAGTTTTATGATAATATTCTGTACCACATTTTTCTTTTCCACTTCACTTGCTGATATTCTTTGTATTTGAGTTGCAGTTATTTCTCTGTGCATGCTATTATAGCTCTAGTTTATTATTTCATTGTTCGCAGATCTTTTTTATTTGGGTGCCATATGAAAATAGACATGACCCAGCAAATTAACCTAGATAAAAATATTAAAAATAACTTTTAGGTGCCTTAGCTTATTCAAATTACAATCTTTTATCAAGAAAGTAAATATAATCCAAATCAAGATTAGATGCTACCAGTGGAAATGGTTCGTAGAATGATAACATTTAAGCCATTTTTTAGAAGAGAAGCCCTTGGAAGTTCAAATATAAACTGTTTATCCATGTACACTAATTAAATTAACATGCTTACATTTTATTGGTGCATTTTTTGTGATGTCACTTTTTTAATAATCATTTTGTAAGAGGTCTATTGCTTATAACCCTCATTTATTTTTCAAAGGAGGACATATTATTGTTTGAAAAAATGTCAGTATTCTTACTTCTTTGTTATAAATTCTTATTTGAGTTTGTTTGTCAGTTTTGTATGCTGCTTTTTTTCTTTTTTCTGTTTGTCGTTGGAGTATCTTCAAGAGATAGTCTGAGAAAGTACTGCTGTCAGTCAAACATCAAGTAGATAAATGTAATATAATGACTGCTGTGGTGGTTATGATATGTATGGCAGTTGGCTTACCTAATGTTGTTATAGCAGCTTCAGCAGCATCACATATTATAAATAATCCACATGTTTCACTGAGTCACGTTTAAAGAAGGTTCCTGAAGGACAATGACAAGATACCAAAAGAAGTGTTCCTTGTAAAGGATCAAAACCCTCCCCCCAGTGCTGCCTATTTGAGTTTTTTGGCACCTCCACACTAGCTGCATGGTCACAAAAGTAAGAAGGGAAGAAACTCTTAAAATGGTGCCCTAGTGGTCTTGTATAAACATCAGTCTCACTGTTTCCACAAGCATCAAAGCAATCATTTAAAAAGAAACAGCATTCTGAAGAAAAAAAATACAAAAATAACGCTTGACCACACTGCTTCCACATAAATGTATCAAAAAGACACAAAAACAAAATTCAACCAAAGGCTCAGAGAAGAACCCCATAGCCAACACAGGGAAACATCATCAACACTGAAACAGAAAGAACCCACACATTAAGTCAAAACACAATAATTCAAACAGTACTCATATAAAAAGCAAAAGAAACAAGCCTACAATTTTAGATAGAACTAAACATTAATAAATGTTTTTGTCAAATAAAGGTAATCTTGTAATTGCACAAACAGTGCATACCAAACTGTATCTTTGACAAGGGTAGGTAAACCATTGACTTAAACTTCAACATTAGGTGCTTGAATCCACAGCCTTTAGAAGGTAAAACCAGCAACAAATATAAAAAATGCATTAAAATAAATGGAAGTTAGAGAGAAGTTAAAATAAATACATTTGAAAAAAAAAGATATTAACTGAGAGCTACTTGCAGGGTTAACTACCCAAATTAACACCAGGACATCTTCATCATCACATTATCATGATCACACAAGGTAATCAAAAACAACTCCAAATCATTGTGATAATATAGATTCTTTAAGAGTATCCAAGATCCTCTCAGCCATCCAGTAGTAGGATCAGGAGGTGGGGACTCTGAGAAGTAAATGCCAATCCAGGTTGACACGATATGCACTGCAGGCACTAGCAGCAGTCCATGGGTGGCAGTCTTTTGATTAGTTGCTAAAATCTCACCAGATCCTGCACCTGCATGTAGGGGGACCCAAGTCATGCAAGGCTAAGAATACCAGAACAGGAACATTAGAGATAATACACTGCCGGTGGAGTTCTCACATGAACCGGCATAATACAATTTTACCTTCATACCCTGGTAAGTATTTGACCTCCAGAATTTTGAACCAACTGCAAATGATAAAGTACTTTCTGGAAGCTCAAGGTAGAGGATATTGGAATAGTCAAGTCTGGTAAAGACTGGAGAATGTACCCCCTCTGAAAGGATCTGTTCCATATTTGCCTTCAATAATCACTCCTAGATCAGGCAGCACACACATGAATTGTTACTTGTCTCCACAACAGACGACAATATCAAAACAGAAAAAAAAATAAATAAAAGTGAAGTAAGTATGGGGCTGTTGTTTGTGCATTCTGTCAATGAGGTAAGACTTTACATCCTGCATTGCACTAGAAATGACCTCCTCCAAGTCAGTAGAATTAAAACCAAAAGACGTGGTAGCCACAGAGAGGGACTAGTACACAACGAGATCTGGTAGTTTTCAAAGTTTGTCAGCACGAAGTAAAGCAACTGGAATTCAGTGCACAAAAAACCTGCATGAAAAAGCAGTTTGGTGGAGAATTCCCTAAGAGCATAACATTTTGCAGGGCAGGCACTAAGAACAAAGAAAGAGGAAACTAATATGGGGTAATAACATCTTAAAAATGAATCATCTGATGTAGTATAAAAGTGTAGCAGTACATAGAGTGGAGAGTGCAATCAAGTAGTGATATAATTGGGCTGCCATTTTGCCTTAATGTGGACTACTGGGCGAGATTCTGTAGACCATACACAAAAGGAAAAATGTGGCTGGCATAAGGCATTCAGCAAAAAAGTACCAGGTTTCCACAGTGAATGCGGTTTTGACAGCTGGGCATGTATATTACAGAAGAAATAAGAGGTGATGGTAAAATTTGAAATCATTGCAATGTAGGAATTCAAACATGAAAGGCATAAAAGAGGAGACATAGATGACAGCTAGAAAAGGGTTGGGCATAGATCAAAGGAAGGTAGGGAACACTTCACAAAGTGGAAAGGCAAGTACTGTTTCAGACAGAGGTGTAATAGAGTTTACCAGAAGGATTCATAACAGGTAGGAGTGAACAGTGAAAGAATATTGTGAAGGCAGTGTATGGCAGTTGCAGAGAAGTGAGCTGCAGTATGCAGGAAGACGAGACAGGTGGTGAAGTTTTCATCATCACCATCTTTGCATGTACGTAATAAGATTTGAAGAAGCTAATGTTCCAGCAGTTGTGTTCTACTGTTCAGTCAAAAGTTTCACTTTTCCTCCTGCATTTATATAATGCTGTAGGAAAACTATTTGCTCTGTTACCCCCATTCCTCATTTTTGCTTGTTTAGGAGTCTGCACTCAATCAATGTTAACATTTTCATGAACATGTTGACAACTGGGCAGAAAATGTTCCATGAATCTGGCAGCTTTTCAAATGTACAAGACATTCTGTTCTCCCAAGGTTAAGAAAATGTAAGCTTCTCCACTTGTTTCAATGTACTATAACATTACCTTGTATATGATTTTGTTTAGTTCAGGCTTGCAACCAGCTCATATCATTTACAATACAAAGTTAAGATACAGGTCTGCTTTTCATTTTCTGAACTCGTTATGTTTTACTGTATGCCAGAAATGGGAATGCTTACTTTGGAATTGTATAAATTTTAAGTTTACGCATTTAAATTGCATAATTCATTTAAATTAGATATTGCTTATTATTTATTTTCTTACATGTTAATACTAGAAACAGATCAGGTTTTAAATGTGCAGTGCGGTGTTACAAGAACGGTCAACCAAACATCTGCAGCGTTTGAAGAGTCATTTTACAAACATTAGGCCTTGTATACATTGCGTTAAATGGCATTTGCCGTATTTAAAAACACAGTGTTTAAAGGAACAAGTTAAGAGTCAAGTTAAATGGATTTATGCTGTTTTCTAGTCAGTTATAATAAGAAAATTAGATGAAGAAAAATGCAATCGTATTACAAGTTGATGTACATCAACTAAAGCCAAAAGATTGAGCAATATGTATGTGAATGAGGAAACTACAGAGCTGCACATTGATTTACTGTGATACCAAGAACTCTAGTGCGTAAGCAGTCTTCTCCATCACTCATGGTACAAATATAAATAAACATGGGACTGAACACAGTATTAGGACAAGGGCAATGATAAAAGGGATGCTTAAGGAATATTTTCACCATTTATGCAATAATTTTAGCCCTCCTAATTAATGAGCAGTGAATAATTCACAGCAAACATAAAAAATAGAGTTTAGAAGACTCTGTGGAGGTATTTATGTGAAACTAGTATTTCATGTAGAGGACAAGCCCTCCACGTGTTGGGATGCATCCTTTATACACAACTTGCTACTTCTTATAATCAACTTTAAAGTTGCTAGTACTTGCAGATGACAAATATTTGGATATTCAAAAGAGTTAAGTATATGTTTTTCTTCTTTCATAGGTGCCTTTCTAAAATACTGAGCCAGAATTTCTCCACTATGAGCACGTCTGTTTCAGAAACAATAGTTACTCCTGTTAATTTTTCTAAGCCTTTTCAGCTTGAACTACGACATCTGCTGAAGCAGAAACATTGTCGGTGACATTCTTCTGTTCTACGTGCAAACATAGTCTGGTGTTCGCTTCCACATTCTTAGTCTCAAGCACAGTGCTTGACAAGTGGGTCAAGATGGGAGCTGACAAGTCACTGGCATGGGCCGCATACTTTAAGGGTGTGCTGCGGTAATGGCAGCTAAGATTAATTCCAGATGTCTGTAGTACTCTTTGCCCAAGAAACAGATTTTTGTATTACACTACTACATTGTTAGAACACAGGACAGCATTTGCACTGTAGACTAGTTTAAATATCTGTTCTCCTGGAAATGGAAAATAGATTTTAATTTACTTGCAGTGTTCCAAGTTTCTTTTTTTTTTTTTTCTATTAGAAGATGCACATAACACAAAACAATGATTATGTTGTACGCAAAATTCCATCGATTTTTTTCCGTTAATATCATGCAATGATAAAAACAAGATATTGCGGTCTCTGCATTTTCTGTTTTCCTGTTTAAGTGCGTGATCTATTTTGTTTGCAGATTTTTGCTTTTGCTGCATAGGAGATAAATCTTTATAATAGTTGGAATAGATGTGTCATTGTTTCCTGTCCATGTGACACCCATTGTTATTGCCACAGAGGCAATATAGCCATCTCTGTCAAAATGTAAATAAATAAATAAATCTCTTACACAGGGAACAGTTCATTCGAGTTAAAAAGAGGATTTACGTTTAGGCCTGAAACACAGCATGTAGTGAAGGGAAGTAGGGAAAGATGGTATGCGCCATCCTTCTGATAACACTTTAATCTCGGTGAATGGAATGGAATCATCTTTTTATGGTCCAGCTGGAAGCATAAACATTTTACATGCCAGTCAAAAAGCTGGGTAACAATATTTAAATGAAATAATCACAGTACAGTGCAACACTATCAAATGAAAATTGTGAGCGCAGTGTATGAAAATATACCTCACACCAAGCAGAGTAACAATGGAGAATAAAAGTACTGTGACGACTTTTAAAAATCAGCAGAATGAAACGTACCCCACAAATATATTCAGGTAATTGTATCCTATAATACCCAGCTCAGTTATCCATGTAATATCTAACATGTAACGTTTTCCACTGTACTTTATTGATACTGTAGGTAGAACTCCTAAACACAAAGTAAATAGTGCAGATTCCCACATCCATATGAGAGAGTGATACAGCCCTGATTAGGAACCGTAGGTTCCATTAACGACTGATGTAAAACAGGAGAGACACATCTACAGGTGAAACTTGCTCACCTTTTCATGGAGGGTGTAGAAATGTGCTAGGGCACATCCTAAACCATACAAATCCCATTAGCAGTTGGTATCATTGACTGTGATGGCTGCACCTCATGATGAAAAACAGGTCATCTGACAGATACATCACCATGGAGGCAGGGTACAACTTTTGGTGAGCATCCATTGCAGATGCCCTATGTGTTGAAATTTACAGCACATAGGGAAAATGGTGGGCTCCCAGTCCAAACCACTAACTCAACTGATGACCACGCTTTGATGGCTTCTTCCATGTCCACTCTCCTCTTTGGTCATAAGGCATTCATGGCTGACAGTCATAAGGTTGACCCATCTGAAAAAATGAAGCATACATATTGAAGGGGCACATACAAGGTTTGCCTCAATACGTGTTAGCCCTGGAGAGGGCAGACTGGCTAGAACATGAGAGTGGGTCTAAAGTCTGTATTCACTGATGTCCACTTAACCTTAACACCCCCTTGCCAAGAAACTGGCAGAAAAATTAGGATAGTGCAGATTGGTATTTATTTTATTTATTTTCCTTATGTTGAGTTACACTAATGCTGTCATTTGGCAGTGAGTTTCATAAACTGAAAGTTGCCAGTACTTTTGTATTCAAAGTAAAGAATATATGTTTTTCTCTAGCTAAATGACTATAACATAAAAACACAGAAATTATTGCTATGTCTTACTCTGTTTAGATTCTGAATGCTTTTTCAAAGGAGGGAAGCCATACCACATGGCTAGCTGCAAGCTATAATCGCATGGAAGGCAGCCTGACAATGTGCCCTCTTTGTCTCAAATGCTGTCTTCTGCTATGTTACACTCACAATCTTTCCCTGTTTGATAGGTTTTCAAGGACCAGCCATGCCTCCACGTACTTCCTTAGCAGGTACCTTAATATTTTGCTGCTTTATTATGCAAGCTATTCTGCATTTTGCCAGGTTGCGAGAAGTGGTACATTATGTATAAATCTGACCTCACCATGGGAAGGGGTCAGTATGCAGATCAGCTGTAGCACATTTATGAGGTTTTCTGCATGGCTCATGTAGGATGGCATTTACAGTTTGCATAGTGTTGATAATAGTGACAAAGGGATCCTGGGATAACATAATGGTTTATTGATAGGGAAGGTAGGATCAAGGAGATGTCCGGGCAAACAATATGTACTTTGTAATTTATGAGTAGTGGTGATCCTAGTCAATGAGCAATCCATGTAAAACTACAACTGGTAGGAGTATGCCCTTGGGGGAATCATTCAAAAGACCAAAGGCTTCTAATGTCAAATATCCACATTTTGAAAGTTATGTACATGTTACAGGCTTTTTCGCTAGGTTTCAGCGTTTCAGGGACTCAAGAGTTTGTCCTTTCCCCAAGGTTGTACTGGTATATATAGTTTGTAGGGAGTGTGGAAAATTGATGTTTTGCCATTATAATACATTGTTGCACTTTGTCTGACATACAGGTGACAGTATACATACATGTGCTGCACTGTAGTCGCTGCCTCTGCCCATCTTGGTAATGCAAGCTGCCCCTAACCCTAATGTGTAGTTTACCTTAAAAAGCCCTTTCCATGACGCTATCACTATTCAGACAAATTTGAGCTGAAAATGGTAGGGTTTGGGTAGCAGATCAGAAAAGGAAACTTGTTTCATTGTATGATGTACAGTGTCACTGTTTTGTGCTGCTTAAGAATGGACATGTTTTTTGATGTTTTGTGTGCCACTCATTTAACATGTCAATCATTCATTGTATAATCACACAAACACACACATACAAACATTTATTGATATATATATATATATATATATATATATATATATATATATATATATATATATATATATATATATATATATATATATATAGTTCCCCTTTATAATCTCGAAATACTGAAATATCGAATTTCAGTATCTTGAAAAAATAAAGGCGAACAACTCACAATCCCGAAACCCAAAAGTATGAAACACTCAATCTCAAACATACATACACCATACATCACACAACACACGCATCATTCTATACATACCACACAAACTACACAACCCTACACTACATGTAAGGAGGGGGGCAAACCCCCCTGCACCCCCACCCCCCCCTACTTATATATACCAACTCTGAGATCACACAAACAGAAAAAAAAACAAACTCACACCCAGACATTCTACGGTCCCTCACACACACACACACACACACACACACACACACACACACACACACACACACACACACACACACACACACACAAACACAAACACAAACACAAACACAAACACAAACACCAACACATCCAACACTCACACTCATACTTCCACCTCCCTACCCTAACCCACACGTATGTATGTATGTATCTTTCAGCTTTTCCTGGTTAGGGGTCGCCACAGCGGAACTCTGGTCTGCTAATGATTGGCAGTACATTTTTACATACCAAGTTGCCAGCCCTGATGCACAACCTTCAATGAAGGTACGCCCATTCATGCATGTCTCCACACAGAAGACGCTTTAGCTGAGAATCAAACAGGACAACGTCTTACTGTGAGGCGACAATGCTACTGCAGCACCACCACCACAGTCTAGCTTAACCCACACATACAACTTACAAAACACTCACATACACTCACTCACCTTAAATTCTTGATACCATCCTAGCTAAACACTTCATGTAACGTAGCAAAAATGCATAAGCGCAGATTCAAGATATTTGGATTCGCTCTTATGCACTTTCGCTATTTTGAAGTTTCGCCTTTATGGTCTCGAGATACTGAAATTCGAGATTTCAGTATTTCGAGATTATAAAGGGGAACCATATATGTGCGTGTGTATGGTTTCAATAAACTCTGTTCAATGCACATTTTAGTGACAGAATTTATTGCTCTTACTTAATATTTAATTTTTTTCTTGTTGATCACAGGCAATTTCAAACATCAGATTAACAGCTTAGATGGTGTGCGAGCTGTGCTTGTATGAAAGTAAGCTTTTTCTTTTGTTGTTGTTGCTGTTATATCCAAGTGTTTGATTATACAAAATGTTTTGACACTGGGTACCATATGGGGGAGAGTGTGTGTGTGTGTGTGTGTGTGTGTGTGTGTGTGTGTGTGTGTGTGTGTGTGTGTGTGTGTGTGTGTGTGTGTGTGTGTGTGTGTGTGTATATGTATGTGTGAGAGTGAATTTTTGTGTGTTAGGCTCAGAATGAGGGCTAGGTAAGGGGCTAGGTTTGGTGGTGTGTGTGTGTGTGTGTGTGTGTGTGTGTGTGTGTGTGTGTGTGTGTGTGTATACATGTGTGTGTGTGTGTGTGTGTGTGTGTGTGTGTGTGTGTGTGTGTGTGTGTGTGTGTGTGTGTCTGTGTCTGTCTCTGAGAGTGAATATTTGTGGGCTAGGCTTAGAATGAGGGCTAGGTAAGGGGCTTGGTTTAGTGGTGTGTGTGCATGTATGTATGAGTGTATTGTGTAGTGGTACTGTTACAGAAAGGGTTGTTGATAACATATGTGGGGGTGGAATTAAGGGCAGTGGCAGGGATAGAGTTAGGACTAGCATATATGAGTAAAGTGGTCCAGGGCCAAAACAAAATGTCAGTATAACTGTATTCTTTCTTAGTAAAATTTGAAGTAGACGTGCATGCTTTTAGAGTTGTTCTAGTTTTCCTTGGCAGCTTCACTTTTTTACACTGTGCTTTTGGGTGCGATGCATGGTCATTTAGCTAATAATATTGAATAAATGCATGTTCATTTATTTTGTAATATTGAATACATGCATGCTCATTTAGTGTTTAGTATTGAATACATGCATGCTCATTTAGTTTGTAATATCGAATACATGCATGCTCATTTAGTTTGTAATATCGAATACATGCATGCTCATTTAGTTTGCAATATTGAATACATGCATGCTCATTTAGTTTGCAATATTGAATACATGCATGCTCATTTAGTTTGTAATATCGAATACATGCATGCTCATTTAGTTTGCAATATTGAATACATGCATGCTCATTTAGTTTGTAATATTGAATACATGCATGCTCATTTAGTTTGTAATATCGAATACATGCATGCTCATTTAGTTTGTAATATCGAATACATGCATGCTCATTTAGTTTGTAATATCGAATACATGCATGCTCATTTAGTTTGTAATATTGAATACATGCATGCTCATTTAGTTTGTAATATCGAATACATGCATGCTCATTTAGTTTGTAATATCGAATACATGCATGCTCATTTAGTTTGTAATATCGAATACATGCATGCTCATTTAGTTTGTAATATTGAATACATGCATGCTCATTTAGTTTGTAATATCGAATACATGCATGCTCATTTAGTTTGTAATATTGAATACAAGCATGTTCATTTAGTTTGTAATATTGAATACATGCAAGCTCATTTATTGTATTGTAATACTATTCCATCTAGTTAGGTAATGTTGCTTCACAAGATCAGGGTTGCCAGATTTCCAGTCCCCAGGTAGGGACAAAAAAAAAAAAAAATGTCTCTCACGGCAAGTGAGGACCAAAAAAAAAAAAAAAGGTCTTTAATGCGGAACACAGTTACACATTAAAGAACAGTTCAGTAGCTCTGCACTAAACATGGGGCTTCCTGTGTTTAATGTATTGCAAGTGAAGACCTTAAAAAAAAAAATAAGGTTTTTAATGCGCAGCACAGTTCCACATTAAAGAACAGTAGCTCTGCACTAAACACAGAGCTTCTCGTGTTTAATGCATTGCAGTTCCGCATTCAACACAAGTAGCTCCGTGTTTAGTGATTTTTGATTGGCCCGTATACCAGGTATAAGGGACAATCAAAAAACGGAGCTTCGTTTAATGTGGAACACAAGCGGAGGCTGGCAATTTTTGATTGGCCCGTATGCCAGGTATATGGGACAATCAAAAAAAAAAAAAAAAAAACAAAGAAAGCGGAGGCTGGCTGCTGATCTCGGGACAGTCCCGCCCAAATAGGGACATCTGGCAACCCTGCACAAGATGCATACATATCTATTTTTTATATTAAATGCCTCTTTCTTGTATTATTATTATTATTACTATAGTTTTATCTTTATTAATGACCTATACACAGTCAACCCAACATCCACCTGCATTCAATATGCGGATGACTCCACTTTGATTTGCTCTGCCACCTCCCCTTTAAGTCTGCAGACTCTATCCCAAAATGTTTTTAATATTGTAGAAAATTGGCTCTGTAATCGACGTCTCCTATTAAATCCTAACAAAATGAAGCTACTGCTTTTCTCCCCCACTCGTAAAGCCTCCACTCCAACCTTTACTATAAAATCTAACAATGGCACTGTCATTGTTCCAGATCCCTGTACTAAACTCTTAGGTGTAACAGTTGTTAATAACCTCAAGTTTGATATGCATATTAATCAAACTATTAAAAAAGTTAATAAAAACTAGGCTCACTATACAAGATCAAACCTTTCCTCACTCCACTAGCTAGGACAGTAAATGCCCGTATACATCTACTTTCTACCCTCCTTTATGCATCCCCTCTCTTCATGAATTTCAGTAAGTCTGACCTTAATAAACTCTCCAGCTGCTTTAATCATATTGCTAGATTTGCCACTGGAGCAGCATACAGAGCACACCACTGTCTGAACCTAAAGAATCTACGGTGGCTAGAATTGCCTATCCAACTTCAGTACAATCAGATAATAGTAGCACATACAATTCTCTACCAACCTGAAAACACACCCGTACTTACAAAAATTATCACCCCCTACAGCTACCTCAAGACACTTCGCTCATCCAACAAATTACTAGTCCAAACCATCAAAAGCAACAACTCATCTGTTGGCAAAATATGGAATTCACTTCCTGCTGAGCTTACTTCTGAATCCGTTCTAACCCAATTAAAAAAAAAATCTAAAACGGTACTTTAAAAGGCAATGGCTATGCCCTTGTTCTAATCCTGACTAACTCTGGCAATATAAACATGTGCTAAAGAGGTCTTTTGGCCACCCCTACATTGCTTCCTAATTGTTATTCTATAACAAATCAGATTTATATATGACAGAATGAATAACTTTTATCATATGCATTGTTTCTGTAACAGTGCTTTAACTTGTTTAATGTAACAGTTTTTCTGTATGTATGTATGGAGCTTTTCTCCCCAGGCGTCTACTGACAATGGACAAGTATCCAGTCAGACTATCAGTCAAGAAATGTAAAATAAAATAAATAAATAAATATTTTTATTTGGTAACCAGGTGGGTGTGCTGGTCTGCACAGGTCTACACAGACTGCACTGTATTTTCAACTATGATCTGTGCCATATGCAAGAACAGTATAGAACCAACCACATTTAATTTTCACTAGACTGACTAAAGTTTTCAAGTTTCATATATACTGATGTGCTTAAAATAAACAAAACTCCCAAATGTCAACAAGGCACATGGTTGACAAATGTGAGAGATCAACATTCCCTGCATTGGGGAATATACATATTTCCCAGGGATTGTGCGATCTTGGAGTAAGGGATGCTATTTTTCAAACAATAGCTGCTTTTTCTACAGTAGTTCTTTTTGTCTGTCTCTACATAGTCTTCTGCTAACGTCATTTTTTGTTTTTTTGCTCACATGTCTGTGGACATGCCTAAACATGTCCAGTTATCTCAGATGTACACATTGGGGGAGGTCATGCCATTAAAAGTATGGAAGACTATCACAGCTGGACCTACTGGGGCAAGACTTCTGCTAAAAGTACAGAAGATTATCCAAGACATACCTTCAGGGTGGGACTTCCACTTAAATAGTGATTGGGTGGGACTTCCACTTAAAATAGTGATTGGGTGGGACATACCTTCAGGGTGGGACTTCCACTTAAATAGTGATTGGGTGGACATACCTTCAGGGTGGGACTTCCACTTAAATAGTGATTGGGTGGACATACCTTCAGGGTGGGACTTCCACTTAAATAGTGATTGGGTGGGACATACCTTCAGGGTGGGACTTCCACTTAAATAGTGATTGGGTGGACATACCTTCAGGGTGGGACTTCCACTTAAAATAGTGATTGGGTGGGACTTCTGGCCATTACATATTTTGCCATTTTGTATATATCCTTACTACTTATCTCTCCTTAGACCTTCCTTTTAACAGAGTGGGTTGTAGTCTTGTCCACTCTGCCCTGCTGTAGGGCTTCCTCCTGTCACAATGAGCCAATACTGCATCTCCGCAGACAGCACAGCAGTCACTAAGAGGCACTATACCACAACATATATGCAAGAAAAGACTGTTGTTATTTTTAGCATAATGCAGAGATATAACTAAAGAATTTTAAGCAAACACTACACTGAATAGAAGGCAACATGCTTGGAGAGTGATGCATTCATACAGATATATGTCTGTAAATAGGGAAATTTACAAGACTGACCTAGCCAAGCTAGAGTCTTCGCTGTATACATGCACACACACACGCTGTTACCCTTCGTTTAGTCAACAAACACAAATGTTGACACTTGAAATGCAAACCATAATATGCTGAAAGCAAGAACATTGAATGTTACTATGCATGCTCTAAGAAACAACCTTAGCACATGCAAACCTTAAATAAATAAATAAATAAAAACATTGTTATCCGCAGGGCCCAACCCCCCCCCCCCCCACACACACACACCTTGTTGATTATATACACTAACTCTGAGATCGCACAAAATCAGGTAAAGGGAATATTTCCCAACCCTGAGAATCGTGTGATCTCACATACTTGTCAAACAAATGTGTTCAACAAAACAGATGTTGACCAAACATGTGGTACTCACAAAAACACACACATATGCGGCTGCACGAGAGCCATTACATTGCCTTACATTATGTAACTATGAATTCATAGCACTCATATGTAATGTTCAGACTGGTAACATTATGGTAACATTATTTCATACATGCATCTTATGCAATGCATTGGATTAATTTTTGGATAACCTATGTATTTTCGATATGATGCAGAATAAAGTTCAGTACTTTTATGGCATATTGTATAGAAGGATAGTAAGTTATATTCACTTATGACAGTTGTGTTGCTATACAGACATTCATTTCCATATATATTCTTTTATTTTCTTTATTTCAGTGTTGCACCCCTTATAATTCAGGGCATCATTTTGCTCTTTCTGTACACACAGAACCCTGCAACACTACATTGCCATTTATGTGTAGTGTTTCAAGAAAACATACCCACATACTTTGGTGGCTGTTTGTTCTTAGCTGAATCTGCACAGCTCACTGTGAAGTGTTTGCATTTCATCTCTTTTATCAAGATTATTTAATTTATCACAAAATCTCTTTAGTTCTCTCATTGTTTTTCTAAAAGCATCTTTGCTTCAAGAAAAAAAATGATTCTGCATCACTTGAGAGACTATTACTTGAGAATAAGTAACCTGGAAAGTCAGAACATGCAGTGAACAGATCAGCTGAGAGAGGATGGAGTTACTTAGAAAGTAAACACATTTTCCATAAAAGATTTTGATATCAAAGAATCATAGAATGTACAAGACAGCTGAGCCATGTGACCATTTATGCCTCCAGTACCCACCCTTAGATATTACCTCCTTTTTTTAAAGAGTGATAACCCAGTCATACATGAATAATTTTATGGCTACCCATCTGGTTCATGTATAACACCCAATTTATAATCATTGCCAAACTTAGTTAACCAGAGTTCCTGATTTTTGATTTGGAAGGCAGAGAAGTATATGATGAAATGCAAAGGCTAGTCTAGCATGGACCCTGTTGTACCCAGTTGGTTTCATGCTCACTGAGGCCATGCTTGTCACCCTTACAGTGAGGCATACCTCTCAACTGTCCAGATTTTTGCAGAATGTCCAGATTTTTGGTTCATATTTTTCGTCTATGCCTCATAAAATCTGTGGTCTTTTGGATAATGATTGAGAACTGAAATCATTAAAAAGGACAGACTTTTGGGTTTCATATCCTTCATAAAATGCATGCTAAGAGACCTGTTATTTTAGAACATTTCTAAGTTTAAAAGAGCAGTGTTTAAAATCTGTCCTAATTGTTGAGCCTTTGTCCTCCCATTATTTTTGCCCTTGTTCAGATTTCTTGCATTAAGAGCTTGAGAGATATGCAATGAGGATTCTATCAATCAGCCAATTAGCTATCCACATAACTACATAGGGATCAATTTGGAGGGCATTTAGCTTATTGATAATGTTGGCACGTTATAGTATCAAATGCTTTGGTAAGGTTAAGGTATGCTATAGGTACAGTTTGGATTACTCTCTCAAAAAACTTATCTGATTCACTAGACAGGATCAAACTGCTGGAGTTGAAAACTTAGAAATTACAGACCCATCAGCTCAACAGTCCTCATTTGCAAGACCATGGAATGGGTCATAATAGACCTAATAAACTGTGATAAAAAAAAATCTTATAAGTCCATGTTGAGGCTGCCTTGTGAAGAGGCATCGACACTGTTGTACACCAAACATTGGGAAGAAAGCCAGTGGATAAGCTCAGATTGAACAGTTGTAGGCATGGGGGGGGGCATTGGCACATATTTAGTGCTGCTCAGGAGGCAGCCTGGTATATTATCAGATCCCGTACTGGATATATGTTTTGGTTTTGGAAAGTACTTTAACAAGTGTTATTTTGTCATGATAGGGAGCTTAAGTCATAAGGAATATGTAGCTTTGATAAAGATGTGTCTGGGGGTACTGTTAGCCCTCAATTTGTAAATTTACTTGCGATATCCATTAAATCAGAGTAGACAGTGATATTTTGAATAAGTTCAGAACAGTGCTAGGTGTTATTTCATAACTTCCTGATGTAGTTAAAGAAATATTTGTAATCATTCTTAGCCTCTGATGTCAGCCTAAGATCATGGGAGGCCTTGGTTTTCCCTCATTGTGTTTTTCACTCCCCTAGATAACCTTTGATATTAACCTTGATCTGCAAGTCTTATGTTTTGCTATATATTCTAATTAGACTTTTCTCTTATTGTTATTTTTTTGTTTATGCATGTGGACCGCGAGATTGGTTTGCTCTTTCCTTTCCGGTTTTGTTTAGTTTATTACTTACAGGTTTATACAGTTTTCTAGGTGAGCAGAGAATTTATTTGCATAACTACTAGCCGTGTCTACATGTTAGGTGGTAGAGACATACTTGAACTTAGCTACCTTGCATGTTTGAAATCTTTTAATATTGTAAAGCTGGAAATAAAATGTGGAATAAAATAAATAAAATGATGTAAATGTAAGTATATGCTGGCAGAGCACCCTCACTCAAGAGAGAGAAATCTTGATGGATGGATGGGAGGAGATATACCCCACCCCATTACCTCAGTGTCACTGCTCAACAGCAAACAGCAAAAAATAATGGGTATAGTTCCCATACTAAAGGGGGAAGGTACAAAAAAAAAAACTATGGGCTAGCTGTAAAAATGCCTCGGGCAGATAGCCTAGTATGAACCTATGAACCTATGAACCTATGATATTTGCCTCTGCTGATTTAGGGGATTTTAAAGAGAAAGTTTCTAATTTGTGTTCAGACTTGATTGGGGACAGGTAAATCTGTGGGATACCACATATAGCTGCCACATTTGTAAGGAGGAGGTCAAAGACATTTTGACCTCTAGTGGGCTCTTTTATTATTTGATCCAGGTAATTCTTGTTGATGAAATAAAGGATTTTTTTGGCATTGCCTACATTTGATGTAGTGAGGAGTAGTTAAAGTTTCCCAAGATGACTGTGTATTTAAAGCTCATCCAGTGTATTTAATAACTGAAAATGTTTTGGGGGTCATCAAACAGGTCCTGCAACATGATAAAATACGATAGTTTTATTTAGGCTGAGTTGAATCTCTGCAAATTTCAGTTGTGAGTCTCTGGAAATCTGTCTTAAGGTAGTGTGGTTTTTAACATGTATGGATACTCCCCCATCATCTCCATGGGGCCTAACAGCCTGTTAGGTATTAAACCCTAGTGTGGGGGGTGCTTTATGCATTCATAAACCAGGTTTCAGTAAGACTACACACACAAATGTGCTCCAAATGCAGGAGGACTTCAAGGTCAGGCAATTTGTTACTGTTGAGCCGCACCCGACTGATATTGTCCAATGCTCTGTTTGTAATGCTTTTAGGTTGGAAGATCTATTAGCTCAACACTACCTAGAAAGGCATTAAGGGGGCAGCAAAGGCTTTAGCCAGTATGGACAAGCCCTGGAAAAAGAAGTGCAAAGTAGGGCTGTGCAGCAGTTCATCTCTTGCTGGCACATATTCAATCCCCCTCGAAAGACAACAGTTAGTGAGCTACATTTTGAAATAAATCATCTTTTCCTTGTACCTCTGCACCATTCTTGGAGAAGATAGAATTCCACTAAATACCAGAGTACTTCCTGCACTTGTGACTTGTATGAAAACTTCAGAAATGTCTCCTCCAAATAAAAAAACAACAAAAGTACCCTTTTCCCACTGTACATACAAAACTAATGTTGAGTATTCAAAAGCCTTTACTATATATAGCGCACACAAAGGTGACACAAGTTCACGTAACATGATGTTGAGTATTCAAAAGCCTTTAATATATATAGCACACACAAAGGTGACACAAGTTCACGTAACATGCACGCTGTACCTTTTTTAGCCGCTCTTCTGCCATTGAAGCACATCTCATTATGCAAGCTATCAGAGATGAGTTAAGCGTGCTGACAAAGCTAGTCACATCCATGGTAATAGCTGGGCCTAGAGAAATAGCACCATAAGACTTAATTGCTTCATCATGTCCTCGGGAAGAATGTTATCACATGTAAAATAAGTCTGGTGAATCACAACTGCATATTACAAATAGCAATTAACTTTATACTTTGATATTCCACTGGCATTCAGCCACGATCCTACAGGTGCAACACATTTTAAAAAGATATTGCAGCAGTCCTCCTGGAATAAATGCAGCTCTGTTGTTTGACAGATTGCCACCAATTACATGTAAATAGTTAACACCTGGTAACTGCTCATTCATGTTTACCATGTCAGCACAAAAATATTAAGTACACAGCACTGCATGACAAGTACGATTTTTGTAGAAAGAAACATCTGTATAATATGTCATGCCTTGCAAATGTACAGTGCAAGATGGTGGCTGATGTATATATTAGCAATCTTACTTAATCGAGGGAATTCATAGGACTACACAAACTACAAAACAGTGCTAACCGTGCATATGCCTCCCAGACACAGGGATACAGTTTCAGTTCACTAGTTATTTATGTAGCAAAGTATTCAAATACAATTGTTAGCAGTTTGTATCTGTTATTTTATAATTCTTGATAAAATACATTATATAATATGTGTCTAGAGTTACTGCATAATTGTATCAAGATTTATTGTGTGCTTGGCAGTTTATGGTAGCAAATTCAGAAACTGATATATTTCAGATCGAGAAGTTTTACATTTGTATAAACTAGGTATGTGTAAATTTATCAAAATAAATACAGTGCATTACAGCTGAACAGGCATTGTTGTTTTGATGTGCATTTAATAAATATAATTTATGTATTCTGTGGTATACTTCAGGTACTCAAGAAACTCACAAATTGTAATCTCAAGTTTGCCTGTAAAGGTAGAAAACTTGCAGCAAGGTGTTAGAAAATGTTGCTGTGTTTGCTTCATCGTAAAATTCAGCAGGTGACAGCTCATACTGTTCTCCATTGCAGCTGATCTGTTGCTGAAACTTGTATAACTTACATTTTGTAGATATTGTCTGTCTTACAAAGAATGCAGCTGATTGTAATTTTCCTGCATTATGTTACCATATCAACACATATAATTGTTTTACATTTTTATATTTTATGTATTTCTGTATGCATGCACATATATATTTATTTTAATTTCAGTTAACTGGTATCTAAGATGGGCCAAAGGCCCTTTTCATTCATGACTTGAGCCCAGGGACAATTAGAAATATAGATCTGAATAAGTGTAACACTAGTTGCAAAACATTTAATATGCCTAATATTTTATATATAGAGAAACAGTATATCCATTGTTGATAAAGACTTTAACTCCTTCTGATAAATATATTAGTTTGTAGACTAAAATTAGCAAGTTAGTTCCTGTCTATAATATGCACATGCAATATGTCTAAATAAGGTAGTATAGTTATGTTTAACATCATTGTCATTATTATTACAGTTTCATTATTATGACAGAGAACTTGTTCTTTCAAATGCTTATTGCATTGAAATTGAAAATTGCCAATTGCCTTATTGAATCTAAAAGCTTTAACCTGATCATCAAAGCACTGGCATTTGTTACACCACTCCTAACAGATGCTTTTAAAGTTACTTTTTTCTAATGGCATTATACAAAATGATTTTCCATATGCCTTGTAACAGTGTGTTCCACTTGGCTGGCACTGCTATTAAGAATGATGTTTTCACTTATAGGAAGGATAAATGGCAATCTAATTTGAAGAGTTCCTTCCTGATTCCTCCACTTGTAAGCTGAGTGTTTTAATTTACATTTTATTGCCAGTTGAGGGGAATAGCCATCATTTATACATTAAAAAGTTAATGTATTTAGCAGGTAATGGGGCGTTGCAGTTATTCGCATTGCTTTTTTTAAAAAATTACAATGATACACGTTATCAGGGATAAATTAGATGAATCTATATGTATTTGTTTTCAATTTTTTTTTTTGCAGAAGTGCTGTATTTTCTGCTGAATTTAGTGGCATTACTGGCAACAAATATTCACATCATTGCACAAGGACATTATATGCCATAGATCTTCTTGATTTTATTATTAAAAATTGTGTAATCTTTTAGCAAAATCTTAATTGATTAAAAACTTTTTGAGTTATGGATTTCTGTATGATACTGAAAATGTTGATGCTGACCTAGTCACATACCTAGGTAATTTTTAGAATTTCAAAAACTGTACTGATGTTGTATTTGAATATGAAGCATCACTTTCTAAGCAAATAAATGAGCATCCACATGGGACCAATAGTAAACGGTCTTCAACTTACAGATGCAGATACATAGGCTGGATTCCAGAAAGTCTTCAAAACATTAGACAGTGTCACTGAGGCAGAAAGAACATACTAGTAAAGAATCTGGAATGTTCTGAAAGGGAAATTGTTTGAATGCAACAAAATGATAAACACTTTCAATATCAAGATCTAGGCACATAAGGTTGGGGGATGTATTTCCATAAGTTCAAGATACTTAAGATTAGAGATATAAAATGCAATAAATAGAAACAAGCTTAAACTATAACTTTGAAAGTGAAATAAGCTGGACAGAAAAATAATATATAGTGTGAGACAAGATTTTGAAAAATAGAAGAAAATGCATATAAGGATATTGAGCAGAATAGGAAACTATTGATAAGACACGCCATGTGGTAGGAGTAAAGACATATGCATCAATAAACTGTGTGCAAATTTTAAAATTGATTCTCAAACACAACAGAGTTTAGATATAGTTATAAAATACTTTGCAAAACAGTTTGGCCACACAAAGGGAGAGATAATTTGTATACGTGAGACAATGGTAACTTCAGGTAATGAAATTAAATTAGACTATGCTGAAAAGTGCAATGCAAACAGGACCCAAGTAAAAGCACAGACAGGAATGTGAATTAGTAATAATGACATAAGAACATAGCAACATGAATTTGCAGTACCATTACATCTGTTATTTACTAGGTCATTAAAGTATGGAATGATTCCTCAAGATCTGAGACATCAGTTTATCGTTAATGGAAAGAGGATTAGGACAAACTCAGAGTCATCCTAGATACATACATTTCCCTTTCTATTATGGAAAAAAAGGAAAAGGTAATTTTCAATAAATTATAGTCAGAAGTGGAAAGACTGGGACTTGAAACCACATATCAGCATAAGATGGTGTTCTATAATTATATATATATATATATATATATATATGGGTCTAGGTTAGAAGATCGACAGCTGATATAACCGACAATGGATTACAGATGAAAGACGGATGAAAACGCCAGGGATAGTGAGTTGGAAAGAAGGCTGTGTGAAGTGTGGATAGTGACAGTCTGTGGGGATAGGGAGTGGTATTTTGGGTTAGGCGGGTTAAGTGAGTTAGGTTAGGTAGAGAGTAAGGTGCTGCAGGTGGTTTTTTTTGGGTTAGTTGAGTTAGGGTTGGGTAGGTTAGGGCTGGTTATGTAAGTGCGCGGGTAGTGGTGGACCTTAGGGTTAGGTTGGACATAGTTGTGTGTGTGAGGTTTAGTGTTTTGTGAGGATTTTGGTGTGCTTGTGTTCTGTGTGTGGTTTTGGATAAGGGGATGTGTTTTGTTAGTTGATTGTTGTTATTGTGGTGTATGGTTTGTCGATAATGTGGTGTCGATGTTTCTGTTGTCGGTGAAAGTGGCTGTCGATCTTATGACCTAGAACCATATATATCTATATATATATATATATATATATATATATATATATATATATATATATGGTCCACCTGACCGCCAACACTGAGAACACTGACACCAGAAGATCGACAACTGAGAAGACTGACGGATGAAAATACGGACCTTAGGGTTAGGGTTTGGGTTAAGGTTGTAGATAGTTGTGTATGTAAGGTTTAGTGTGGGTTTGTAAGGATTTTGGTGTGCTTGTGTTGTGTGTGTGCTTTTGGACAGGGGATTTGTTTTGTTTGTTGATTGTCGTTATTATGGTGTGTTGTGCATGTGAGGTTTCGTGTTTGTGAACTGTCGGTTATGTGGTGTCAGTGATTTTTTGTGAACTGTCGGTTATGTGGTGTCGGTGATTTGTGTCGAGGTAGATATATATATATATATATATATATATATATATATATATATATATATATATATACATATATATATATGGGTCTAGGACACATGCTCGACTAGCATATGTTCGAATCACAAAACATAGAACACACATACACGAAAGTGCTTAACATTGAAAAGCATTTCCATGTATGTGTAGTTAAAAAAAATCTACGTTTCTGCAGGGGGGCTTCACCTCCCTGTACCACCCATGTGGGGGGCTGTGCCCCCCCACACCCTCCCACTTTATTATTCTCACTCCAAGATCGCACTACAGTGGGGAAAAGGGAATTTTCCCTTACCCGCACTGTGGTCCGATCTACGAAACAAGCACACATACACAGAAGCACTTGTCGATGTTAAGCGCTTTCGTGTATGTGTGTTCGAACATATGCTAGTCGAGCATGTGTCCGGATCCCATATATATATATATATATATATATATATATATATATATATATATATATATATATATATATTATATATATATATATATATATATAAATGAAAATAGGTCCATATAAATTATATCATATAACATATCTTCAGCATTTGATAGATTATGCATAAGACTATGGTAACTAAATTAGAAAACTGGTTATTGATTTAATTTTGATATGATGAATAGCTGCATGGCCTACAAATAGAGCACGGCATATATCATACAGCAATTGCGGAGGAAAAATTCAAGGTTACAGTTGGAGTGATCTGCGGGGCTCTGTCATGGGCCCACACTTGTTTAGGTTGTGCCTTTCTGCTCTATAGTTTTCAATTGGGCTGTTTTCTAATCTAGCAGATGACTTGAAAAAAGGAAAATTGGTTGCATGTGTTGCAGACAGGGCATCTCTGCAAAAGAACTTGTCTACATTGACCATTTGGTCACAGGAGAAAATATGTTGATCACTACACCAAAAATTAACTATATGAAATTTGAGCAACATAGATTGAAGTGTAAATATTTAACACTGAACGCAGTGATTGAAACTGTGGATTCTTTTAAAGACCTGTATAAATAGGTAAATTAAGCTT